>NC_086229.1:41159908-41434908 GCF_036321145.2 Pelmatolapia mariae
TAAAGGTTCTTCAGTGAACCACTGAAAGAAATGGTTCTTCAAAGAACCATTGTTTGAAAGGTTCTTTGTGGCACCAAAAAAGGTTCTTCTATGGCATCAGTCTAAAGAACCACTTTTGGTTCCAGTTGGCACCTTTATTTTTCTGAGTGAAGTGAACTGTGGTGGTGCCTGGCAGGGAAAAGGGGAATGATATGTCTTATTGTACATACAATTATGTATAAGTCTTAAAAAAGGAACAACTAAAAAGTTGCAGCTTAAAAAATGAAATCAGTTTCCATTTATGAGCTCTGTTTGCTTTAAAGTCTCTGATATGAGATGAGAAATGAAGCAGCCAGAGCTTTTTCATGAGTGGAAATCCACTGTGGCTGTGAGCTGCTGCTACAGCCTCCAGATTAGCCAGCAGCTCATCCTGCTCAACATTTTCTCACCAACTTTAATGGAAGTGTGATGTTTTCAGCTGGAGTGATGGTCAGGGTGGCCTCCCTCTCCTCTTCTTCTCCTCTTCCTCTTTCATTTGTAAAGTCACTTCTGCTGCTTTCATTCATTTTGAAGTCATGTAGCTGAGTTTGGGAGAGACTGACAGCCTCAGCAGCAGAGGGGAGAAAGACTGTAACACCACCACTTTACTCTGTTCTACCTGTCACATCATTTTATCAGGAAACATAACAGCTCATGTTTTTACTATGTTTGCCTTGAAGAGCTAAAATGTAAAAAAGTGTGTGTTGGATAATCCGGCCAGGATGAGGCCAAACTGAAATGGGATTAAATGTCTGTCACATATTTGAGCCTAATTTAAAAACATCCTTCATAAATATTGAGTAATAACTCGACTCTCATACAGCGAGACAAAGGCTACGTTCACACTGCAGGTATTAATGCTCAATTCAGATTTTTTCATCAAATCAATTTTTTTTGTCTGGTTGTTCACACTACAAACAAAATGTGATCTAGTGTGAATGGTTCACGGCCCGCATGCGCAAAAGAAGATGTCACACACAACGCATTTTGTTTACGGAAGTAAAAATGGGGCTACAGAGCTGGAAGGTGTTGTTGCAGCTGTCTATCAATTTCTTCAGAATTGTCCCCTGTCAGGTCAGGAAAGATGCCCTGGTCAGGATATAATTTGCAACTTCCAAAAGAGCATGCAGACCATTGTAATTTGCAACAGTTTGACTGTAAGTGACAGGAGCAAACATATTGGCAGAGTGGGGAAAATCCCTTTTATAATGGAAATGATTTTGATCTTTTATACATGATTGCATTTGTGCTTATTAAAGGAGGTGTGGCTCCTGGTCAAGTGAGGGTCAGAAATTCTTGGCAGACGTTATGATCGGCCAATACATGGTGAGGATGACAGGAGCCCTGAAAAGGAATTGCAATACACCTGCTTACATGTCATATTTTTCAGTTATTTGATTATCCTTTATTACTTATATTCTTTAGAGTTAAGTTTTAAGTTTTAAGAGTTAAGCAGTTTCATTTATGGTTTGAGTAGTATCATTTGAGTGTGACATTTAGTCTAGAAATTACACATATAGTTTTAGCTGTGTACGTGCAGGGGCCTTCTGTCTCAGGATGTCTGTGGGTGTGAGGTGCAGAAGGGGTCATGACATCATACACAGAGCACACACACACACACACACATACACCCATATACAACCACAGGAGTAGAATCATTTTAGTAGGTTAGAAGTTGAGATGTGTTTTTGCTGTAACCACAAGTGTGCCGAGGCTGTCAGTTGAGACAGGAAGACGCAAGATATGTCATCGAGATAAGAATAGTTTGTGGTACAACACCTGGATGGAGACGAGGCGCGATGTTCTTTTAAACTGTGTCAAAAGTTAACTGAACAGTTGTGGTTTTGATTTGACGTATGCTGTATTGAATCTGCCTGGCAACAGGAAAGGGAGGCTGTACTACTTCACCCCTATAAAGCCTTTGTTATGAATCTTGTCAGTTAGTTGTCATGTATTTAATATATATTTTTAATGCTTATTTGCTGATTATATTGTTTTATGTACTTTAATAATGAAGGCTTGTAAACCAAGGCCACTTTTGACTTACAAACTAAGTGCTCAGCCAGACTGAAAAACAGGAAGTCGGTGTGCAGCTGTATAAGTATATTAATAAATACAGGAAGCTAGACAGAAAACGAGGAAGCTACTGACATATAAAGAGTTGTTTGTATCGAAATTGAAACTGTGTGTGACGTCTGAAGTACCTAAATAACACCTATATGAGACTCATGTTGAGCTTCTAATGTTAGAGTTTCTGCAACTGGCTTTGGGCTGTGCAGGGCTCTCTCTCTTCCGGAAGATGATTGAATAAAATATAGAAATGTTTTGACCACTCTGAGTCTGGTTTTCTCTGTTCTATCATGGGGATCAAAGAATCGGGTTTAATAGTCGGATTTGAAAATATCGGATTTGTGCTGTTCACACTGTCATACCATGATCGGATATGGGTCGCATAGGGTCAAAAAAGTCGGATTTGATGCGCTTTCGCCTGCAGTATGAACGTAGCCTAAAATGCCTTTAAACATCAGCTTATCCTGCTGATCCAAGTCCAACACTGAGTTTGTAAAAACATGTTTGTCAATCATTTTGTTTGGTTTCTGAGGAAAATGATTCAATAACTTGCTGCTAATACACAACATTTCATCATATTTCCTCATAACCCTCTTTTGTCTGACCATTTGATCCCATTTGAATTTCCAATAAAGGATCCACAGAGTTTGGTGACAATAATGACAGTAGATGTTTGTGTGATGGAAGCAAATGAGTGTGTGATGTTCTTTCAGTGTTGCACTTTGTAGACGCTCCCTGAGCACTGGTCTCACAGCCAGCTGCACATAGAGACCAGTGTTGTTAGTCCAGGTCAGAAGATGACTTGTTGGAATGAAAATGAGCTTGTAGTTTGTCTGCTTTAATCATGTGACTGGAAAAAGGTCTTGGACTTCAAATATGTCCGTTTCTTTCACACTTCACCTTTAAAAGTGAAGCCATGTGGTTCCTGGGAGGAAAAACACGGCTTTTTCAAGTCTTTGTCCTGTTTTTATGATAAATGTACGACTTTAATGTGAAACATTCAGAGTTTTTTCTCTTGTTTGTTTGAAGCTGCTTCCTGTTGGTTTCAGCTGTTTGGAGTTTCCATTTTCTAAACTTCTACATTCTGAACCTTCTTCAGCTCTGAACAGATGATGAAACACTGAATGATTTCAAGCTCACACTTTGTCTAATAAACTTACATCTTTCATTCTTTATACAGATTGTGGGACTGTGGTTTGTCAGAGATCAGCTGTGATTATCTGGCAGCAGCGCTGAAGTCCAACCCCTCCCATCTGAGAGACCTGGACCTGAGCATCAACTTCAACCTGCAGGATCCAGGAGTGGAGCATCTGTGTGGTTTCCTGGAGAGTCCAGGATGTGGACTTGAAACTCTGAGGTCAGTCACCATGTTTTAGTTGTGCTGAGATGGATATGATGTGGGTCTGTAGGTCCACAGCAGGGCTCTAGACTAACTTTTTGACATGGGTGCACCGGTACGCCTAACTTAAAAAATTTAGGCGTACCGGCACAAAAGTTAGGCGCACTCAAATTTTTCAACCGCTTTGCTTAACACCGCAGTTTTACATGTGCACCTTCTTTGGGGGGAAGTCCATACAGACAATATTCATTTCTAAATTATTAACTAACAATGTTGTGCTTAAAGTGCTTTGTCAATATTGTAGAAAATGTTAAACTTAATCATCATCTTGGCCTCCTCTGACGACCTGTTTGCTGTTGCATGCTGCTGAAAGGCAGTGGGGAGAGAGGACACTTGGGCACTGCATTTATTGCAGCATATAATGTGTTTTCTGGATACACTGCTGCTTTTTCAGCATTCAAAGATTGATGGCACTGTGTCAGAGCACTGGCTATGAATTTCAGATGGATCAGTCCTTAACTTAACAAAAAAGTTATCAATAGTTCTTTTCATCTTTTCTTATTACCCACAGCTACAGTACATCCACTTCTGTCAGGCCTAGGCTGCTCACTAGGGCTGGGTATCATCACTGATTTCTATAATCCATTCGATTCCGGTTCTCAAAGTCCTGATTCGATTCAATTTAGCCTCAGACAGTCAGAAATATTATAATTCTGATCATTTATCAGTATTGACACTTGTGAGACTTCATCAGAATTGTGAACATCACAGCAGATGCCTTTGTGTAAAAGTAACTGAGAATAAAACACAGAAAAACATGAACGAGATTTTCCTGGTCTGGCGTTTTATAGCAGATAACCTTAAAAATATTCTGCAATATTCTGCAATTTTGCATAATTTTAAGAAGTTTAAATTTCTTCAGTATTGAACAGCAGAAATTAGGCTTTCTTGTCGGACGTCATTTACATGAAAAAAGAAAAAGACAGCGCTGTAAACAACGGTAGACTGGTGGGTAATAAGCGAATGAATAATCCAGAAAACAGAGATTTGAGACGGGAAACTGTTCTTGAAGTACACACAGGGAGCTGTGTAGGAAGTGTAATTTTTATCGTGGGGAAGCAAAACAGCAAAAGTCAGAGGGAATTCATGACGACATTGATCAAATGTGAAGCGCAGTTTGCTGCTTCTTTTTGGCTCGGCGAATTTTGGTTGGAGAGACAAAACCTGCAGCTCAGAATCAGCGCAAAAAAACGTAAACACAGCGCGGACCCGACGCATCAGAATCGCTAAGCTCCGACAGCGTGTCCATCTGCGGGCCGTCCGGTGAGAAAGCCGAGAAAGACAAAGCTGATTCTGATGCGTCGGGTCGCTCTGTGTTTACGTCTTTGTGTGGAATCCGTTAATGAATTGATATAGTTTATTAAAGCTACTCACCTCCCTCTTCTACCTGCACTTTCCACTGGACCACGGCCAATCAGAGAGGTCCCGCCCCTGACTATCTCTGATTGGTTTAGTCCACGATAGGGGCATAATGTGTGTCTGCTGTTGACAACATGGAGAGTTGCAGAGATTTTTTTTTGTTACCCAAACAGGTGCGACCAAATGTTGGTAACAGTTGGTCGCACTGGTGCGACCAAATGTTTTTTTTTAGTCGCACCACGGAAAAATTTGGTCGCATTTGCGACCATATTGGTCGCACTCTAGAGCCCTGGTCCACAGACACCTCTATACAGGAAGTCTTGTTCTACTCTTTGTAGAACTTCTGATCCTTGACCCTCTGACTCAGTAGGTAATGCAGAGTTCTGAGCTGATATGGGTGAGGGGACTCAGGCAGCCTGACACACTTGATGTCCATGTCTTCCCTGCTTGTCCTGATACAAATAAACATGAGTAGCCTTTGCAGGTGAAATGTTATCAGTCACACCTGTTAGTGAAGCTCTCTTCTTCTCTTCTCTTCTCTTGTAATGCTTGTTAAACTAGGATGGTTTAAGCCAAAAATCGATTCTGGCTTGGATAACGTGAAATCGATTCATTAAAATCCTGAATCGATTTTTTAATCTAAATTTATTTTCTCCAAAAGTTGATTCTGTTCATCTGGACGTAGCGTTTTGTGGGAGAAACGTTTCGTCACTCATCCAAGTGACTTCTTCAGTCTCAGCTGACTGCAGGTTTCCAACCCTATAAACAGTGCATCTGCATAATGACTGAAACCAGCCCACTGCCGGAACAATGGGCTGGGAGCTCAGTTCATTCATCATAATTATGCACATTCCCATGACCATTGATCAACAATCACTGACCAAAACCCACTGATCAAAGAACACTGATCAATGGCCATGAGTCCCATTCACAGAGAGTTGGGGAATGGCTGCAATCACAGCGTTGTAAGATGGCGAAAGATGTACCCTTAGGCCCCCTCCTCGATTCAGAGATGGTCTTTCCCTTTTCACGTAAATGGCCTCCTTGACTCCGCGCTCAAACCAGCGTTCCTCCCTGTCAAGGATGTGTACATCCTCATCGTTGAAAGAGTGTCCACTGGCCTGTAGGTGTAAATAAACTGCAGAGTCCTGGCCTGATGAGGTTGCTCTTCTGTGTTGTGCCATCCGCTTCGCTAGAGGTTGTTTGGTTTCCCCGATGTATAAATCCTGGCAATCCTCCTGGCACTTAACAGCGTACACTATGTTACTCTGTTTGTGTCGGGGGACCCGATCCTTGGGGTGGACCAGTTTTTGGCGCAGCGTGTTTTGGGGTTTA
The DNA here is from genome assembly GCF_036321145.2 of Pelmatolapia mariae. Lineage (NCBI taxonomy): Eukaryota > Metazoa > Chordata > Actinopteri > Cichliformes > Cichlidae > Pelmatolapia > Pelmatolapia mariae. The sequence continues at coordinate 41,166,090 of NC_086229.1, forward strand.
TAAGCCACAGAGACGCGGTGTTTAGAAAAAATGCGTCTCAACTGTTCCGATACTCCTGACACATATGGGATCACTACAGGTTTTCGCCTGGGCAGCGGTTGTCCTTCTCTCCTGGATCGACTGGAGCTTTCTTTAGGTGTCTTTTTTAGGTGCCTTTAGGTGACTTTTGTCCCGCTTTGACAAAAGTCCAGCTGGGATAACCACATTTACTCAGGGCCTTCTTGATGTGATGTTCTTCTGCTTGCCTGGCCGCTGTGTCAGTGGGGATTCTTTCGCCATCTTACAACGCTGTGATTGCAGCCATTCCCCAACTCTCTGTGAATGGTACTCATGGCCATTGATCAGTGTTCTTTGATCAGTGGGTTTTGGTCAGTGATTGTTGATCAATGGTCATGGGAATGTGCATAATTATGATTAAGGAACGGCTGGTTTCAGTCATTATGCAAATGTACTGTTTATAAGGTTTGGGGAAACCTGCAGTCAGCTGAGACTGAAGAAGTCACTTGGATGAGTGACGAAACGTTTCTCCCACAAAACGCTACGTCCAGATGAACAGATTCAACTTTTGGAGATTTACTTTCCTGGATGATTGAGAATGCATCAAGACTAAATTTATTTTGCCTGAAATGCCAGAATCTCAGATGAAACCTCACAAAATTTCAACAACCACCAAACAGCTAAAACAGTAAATGAGAGCAGGAACACGGATTCTGCACAGAGACGTAAACACAAAGCGCGGAGCCGCCAAAACATCAGAATCAGTGAGATGTCGCCTTTCTCACCTGACGGCACGGACACGGTCGGGGCTGAAAGCCGACAGCTCGCTGATTCTGATGTTGTGGCGGGTCGGCGCTTTGTGTTCACGCCCTTTTTGCGCTGATTCTAAAGCGGTTAGTTTTATCTCTCTCCAAACAATATTGACCGAACCAGCAGCAAAAGAAGATCCAAACTACGCTTCACATAAACATCGTCATGAATCTTACTTTTGCTGTTTTGCTTCCACCACGATAAAAATCACACTTCATGCAAAGCTCTCTCTCTCTCTCTCTCTCTCTCTCCCTCTCTCTCTCTGTACTTCAAGAACAGTTTCTTGTCTAAAAATCTGTTTTCTGCATGATTCGCTTGCTTGTTACGCACAAATCTACCGTTGTTTGCAGCGCTGTCGGAGGCTGTTTTTTTTCCTTTTACATACTTCCGAAAAGAAAACCTCATTTCTGCCGCTCAATAGGCTACTGAACAAATTTAAACTTTTTAAAATTATGAAAAAAGCTTAGCCGTGTCTCTAATAAAACCGCTGTAATGTCAGAGGTAACGTTCATATGTTGATTAATGGTTTTCTTTCGTTTTTGATCTACTGCAGAATATTTTTATAGCTTCCTTTTTATAGATACAAAAATATGTAAATGCACTGATCTGAATTATAATATTTCTGACTCTCAAAATTTCCCAGATTCAAATCGAATTGAATCGAATCGAATTGAATCGAATCGTGGATTGGATCGATTCGGGACCTTGTGAATCGGAATTGAATCGATTCTAGAAATCAGTGACGATACCCAGCCCTACTGTAGATGTGTTCCAGCTCAGTGTTGATTGAAATAATCCAGAGAGCAGGATTCCTTGATGAATGTCACATCTTCTTAAAGTTAAAATCCACCTTGAAACTGTTAGTCTGATATCTGGTCAACCAATCAGGTGTTTACATCATATTCACTGATCTTCAGCCCCACTTTATCATCAGTCTCTCTCTCTTTCACATCTGAATAATCTTCACTTCACATTTCACTCAGTTCAGGTTTCATTATCACAGGGGTGTCCAAACTTTTTTCACTGAGGGCCACATGCTAAAAAATATAGGAGGGGCTGGGCCACTTACTAGAAATGAATCCAAACACCTTTCTCTGAATGTGTGTAACTTAGTTAAAAAGAGGATTGTATGAGTATACTGTGATTGACAAAGAGTTTAAAGAAATCAACGTGTCCTGTGTGTGCTCTCATTCACTCACACTCACTCTCATATGGCTGAAGTCTGTTTGTACAGAGGCTACCTAATCACACCTTGGCTCGTGTGATTAGGTAGAGGATCAACAGGGGGTTCATTATTATTTTATTATAACCTTTATTTAACCAGTAAAAATAATCCCATTGAGATTAAGAACCTCTTTTTCAAGGGAGTCTTGGCCAAGAGGCGACAACACGTTAAAAATTACAAAGTTACATACATATTGTAAAATAACAATTACATTTTAAACAACAATTTTCTCTGACTCTCTCAATCTAGACTTAAAAGCATTTAATGAAATAAGATCTGCTATCTTCCAATCTTTTTGCATCTTGTTCCATGTGGATGGGGCAGCATAAATAAAAGCCCTCTTTCCCAGTTCAGTTCTGGCAAATGGAACATTACGCAACAAAAGATCGCTAGAACGCAAGCTATAGGAAACAGTGCTTTTCCATGTGAGCAGATCACAAATGTAAGTGGGCATTTGACCAAGCAGGGCCTTATAAATAAAGATGCACCAGTGAGCAAATCTCCTGGAGGACAACGAAGGCCAACCCACATGAACATACAGATCACAACAATGGGTCAAAGCCCTACAGTTTGTAATAAACCGTAAAGAAGCATGATATACTGAATCGATCTTTTGAAGACACTGGGCAGAAGCATTCATATACAGCAGATCACCATAATCTAAAACAGATAAAAATGTAGCATTCACAAGACGCTTTTTTGTCTCAAAAGAAAAGCTAAATTTGTTTCGAAAGAAAAAACCCAATTTTAATTTGAGTGTTTTCACAAGATTGTCTATGTGAGGTTTAAAGGTGTAATATTTAAAGAAATTAGGTCACTGCTGAACTGTATATAACCACCATCCTTAACATTGTATTAATTATCATTTCATCAAAGTGTTTATTGAAGCTGCTGGCATTATGTTATAATTTATATTATAGGGGTTATCATAATCAAATATTAACATGTTTATTACAGGTGCAGTTATAACTACTTTAAAATGATTGAGTTAAATATATATATCATAACTCATATGCTGAGTATATTGGTACAGTAAAATAGTAGCTGAGCAAAGGCCTGAATGTATTCAGCTTCTTGTGGTATTTGAGTTTGCTTAGTTACAGGTGACGGAAGGATGTCCAGTCCATGGTGACCTCAAGGCCTGAGATTATCACCATATTTGGAAGAGTATGCCACAAGGAGGAACCTCTATGTTACATTTAATTCTTAAAATACCTGAATGTTCTGTACATGCAAATTATGTGCTTGTAAACGCAAGAAGGGGCGTTACAATACCCTGATGTTATAAAAGCAATCTAGAGTGTATTTTGGGCAGAGATGTACAACTGTTTTGCAGTTTACACCTCTCCACGCAGCGTGCATTCATTAAAACCAATTGTTTGAACGACCTCTTCTGGACTATCATTGTTTTACTCTCATCCTCAATTACGAACCCGTAACATTTGGTGCATTGGCCGTGGTTGACTGGAGAGAGTTGGAGGTTGAGACTGAGAGGGTCCAAGGTGCTCAAACAGGCAGACACAAGTCAGTGGTCGAAGTGAGTGGACATAAGCCGGCTTATTTAAAGGTAAGGCACTACCTGTTGAATTATTTCCAAACAGTGCTGAATTGGATTTGAAAACAAATTGAAAGTCTACTCACTGAAAACTACTGGTAAAGGTCTGTTTTGATTTTGGTGAAAATCTCATGAGAAGTTGAAGTTGAAGTAATGATAAGAAAAAGAGTAAAAGTGAGTTAGAGTCTCACTAAAGGTACCGGGTTAAAGTCCCAAAGGAATAAGAATAAAGAGGATTTAGAATAAAGAGGATTTAGAATAAAGAGGATTTAGAATAAAGAGGATTTAGAATAATAGGTAATTGGTGAAGTTTGTGACATTAAAGTCTCAATTGATTATAAAGCCGGGCTTGGACACCGATATGGTGGGTTTGTGATTTTCGGGGTGTCTTCAAAATAATTAAATTGTATAGAACGGGACTCTGGGAGTCTAACAAGTGCATTTGTCGGAAGGTGACGCTTCCAATTTGTCGATGACGATCGCCATTTTCCTCGGGGAGGGATAGTTCACTTGGCAAATGTGGAGAACAACGACGCTCCAAAATAGCCACTGACTAGGTCAGTTTACCGTCCGGGACGGTGGTTTGCACTTTTTTGGTCAGTAGAAACCCGGTTTCGGGCGTGAAACTTTAACTTAACATTTCAAGAAAGCCTTGGCGGTGATATGCCATGAATAGAGCTTCAGGGAAAGTTTGGGTTGTTTAACGCTTTTAAATTCTGGTAGGGCAGTAGCAATCGGGCCACCGTCGGGGACGGGATAATGGCTTAATTGATGACAAAAAACTCAGGGAGTTTATCGGTCGGACTGTTATGGTAAATTTGTCTAAATTTGGTAGGTGTTTTAAAGGCCTAAAAATCTGTGCAGTTGTAAATATAAAGATGTCTGTAATATAAAATATGAGATCTATGAGTAAGATGAGTCTCTGGGTCAGTAATGCACAGCCGGATGTGCACTGATGGTGTGTGTAAATGCAAATGAGCAGTGGGGACGCGCAGAGAGGGTGGTTTCAGTTTCGACAGTATTGAGCGTTTTGCCAATTTTCCTGTATATAAGAGGTTGGTTTTGCTTATTATGAGGTTAGAATACAGTTTGAATATATTAGTGTGGATGTATAGTAAATGACTGAATTTTGATAGATGTATATTTCGTGAGCCATAAATGTTGGTGTGTTTTATTTTTCAGTTATGTGTGTGTGGGGAGAAGCGGTGAGGACGATGAGAGGTTTCAGTTTTCTTTTTCTTTTTCTTTTGACCTGCTCTTTCTGAACATGGAAGGCATGTCCAAAATACTCGTATGAAAGCGTATTTCGAGTGATTTTAACCGTGTGAATGCTGTCAGTATTTGATTTGAGTGACTCTGCATGATTTGTCTGAGTGAGTGGAAAGTGGATGTTTGAGAGAGAAAAGGCAGTGTGTGTGAGACGGGTCTTGGCGTCTGAAAGAGGTTAGAATATTTAAAAGTGTGTATGAAATATATTTCTTTTTTGATGTAAAGTAGGATGTTTTACGTCTCTGTGTTATAATTTCTATGTTTGTATATAGGCTCTGTCTGCCACGGGCACTGCAGCAGGCTGGTTATTTTGAGAGTGTGTCTGTGTCTATGTAAATGAGATGCATGTGACTTATTTAGAGTGACATTTCCTGTTTACTAATGAGTGGCTAATGACTGACTGCAGAGCCTGGGTGAAGGACGACGTATATTGGTGTTTTAAGGGAAGAATTGCTTTTATTCCTAATTTGTTGGCATTACGGTTGTTAAATACGATGACTACTTTATGATACATGTCTGTCTCATTTTGCATGTGTGCGATTGGCTTTCAAATGTAGTTTTGTAATGTAACCTGTACACTCCATGGAGGAAACAGACCATGGAGTTTTGGAAGAAGATAGCAGAGATATGACTGGCTTTACGTTTAGTCTTGTGTTGACTCCAATAACGTATGGTCAGACAGGGCTGGTTGAAACAGAGGTGCGTGTTTGCTGTGAAATAGGGGCCACAGACCATGACTCAAAATACAAAGGCTGTGAGATTAAAAATTACTGTGACTACCGGTTTGACTTTTGACTAGGGAAATAATATGCTTGCTTTTGGGACTATGAAGATATTTGACTTTGAGTGATGTTACGAGAGGTTGACTTTATTTTTCTGTTTAAAAACACATAAGTATATGCACTTAGTACACCCACTCAAGAAATGATTGTGTGACTGATGCTACAAAACTGACCTAAAGAATGATGATGTGTGTGAGTGAAAGAGCGCTATTTAAATGTGTGTGAGTGAAATGAAGGCATATTGTTTTTCGATAAAGATTTAGCAATTACTGATTATTTGTAGACTGATTATTAAAAGGAAGTCTCTGCAGAAGCTGTAGAAACAGGAAACCGTGTGTGTGTCTCTGGGACAGGAAATGCATGCCCATAAAAGGGAAGCTCACGGTGACAAGTGTGCACCCAGGGTAGGGAGAGAGATTTAACTCTGGGCAGATGAAGCAAAAAGGGAGGTTTTAAGATAAAAATGAATATGATACTAATTATATGCTTTAGTGTGCCAATACAGGTGGACTCTCTCAACGTTGCAACCTTGAGTTCAGCAGCAGAAAAGTAGATTGAAAGAATTGGGAGAAAATAAGCCAGTCTTTGGCTGGAAATTGTGCAGCTTGAGCTCTCACTTTGTCCTTGACCCCGAGAAGAAACGCAAGGGACAGCCAATTTCCTGATGAAGACCGATAGAACATCGTGGACGTGAAGAAGTAACGAAAGCTAAAAGACAGTGCAGGCGAAAGCAGTAACACTGACAACGACTGATGAGTCCAGCAGCATGGAAGACAGCACGAGATGCAACATGCATGCTGGTGAAGAACAGCGTGATATGTCTGCTTGAAGGCACTGACTGTCATATTTGCCAAGCTTGGAGCAATCTTGGAAGAAAAGACAGAAAAAATGAATGGAGAAGAAAACAGAGCAAATGAAAATAAGACTGAAGGAAGAGGAAATACTGAAAGATCAAAACAGAGAAGATACACATTGTGTTTGCTGGAGCTCTGAACCCCGAACAGGACACTGTGAATGAAAAGGACCAGTGAGAGATGAAGCTGGACGAGTTTGACTGCGAGAAGATAGGAGATGATTGGATTGAAATTGAAGCCTGAACTCGGGATCGTTTAGGGATGTCCACCACATCACAACAAAGAGGTAAACAATACAAAAGGTAAAGATAATCAATTTAACTGACAATTATAATAATGAATAGAAAACACACATATACAAATTGTTACATGTGAGATTATTTTTGAAACGAATCAGAAGTGAGATAGTTTGAATGTAGAGCTCAGTGAAAAGATGCATAAATTAAATATGAACACATGAAAATGCAATGAATACATAAGGATGCAATGAAGAAGCAGCTTACACTCATGCAATGAAGAAACTGCTTACACTTAATTAAGATGATCACCTGGCATGCAATTAAGAAACAGCTTACACTTAGTGTATATTGACATGAATACAGGAGAATGTAATGAGGAACGCAATGAAGGCATGCAATGAAGAAAACAGCTTACACGGCATTTACATGACCACATAACGCAAGGAAGAACACGCTTACATACATGACATAATTGGTATTTTTGAATAGAAAATGAGAAATGGGTCGTTTAGGCGTCCGTGATAATAATGAAAATGTTTTAGTTTGTTATTTTCAGGGGTACAACAGACCCACGCCAATTCTCCAGATGCAGGAGTCGGACGAAAGTACAGGTTAACATGAATGGATATGTTAAGGCAAGTTTCTGGTTGAATTGTTTACAGTGTCCAGGAACCTGATAGCAAGCCCTAACTGGTGGTGGAAGACCAGGAGGGCTGTGATTTAAGGTGGGGAAGTAAAATTTGGGTTAGTGATTCGGGGGCGGAGAAAACTGACTCTTTAACTGGAGAATGGGAAAGTGTCTGTGAGACTGTGAAGCCATTTATGCAAAATACCACACACAAACATACGCAATGAAGATCGGCTTGCTACTTGTATGAGTGATAGAATGGTGTGAATGTTGAATAAACTGATTAAACTAGTTTAAAAGTGTGACTTAGGAGTGCTCTTGCACTGATTGATCAAAACAAGGGATTAGTATAGGAAGAAATTGACAATAATTAAATAATGTGATGAAGTGTAATCATGTATTTCGTTTGCCAAGTTAAGTTGTTGAGATGTGATTGAATATGAGAATTAGTTAAGGAGCTTATGTGACTGATGACAGAGGAGGTTGCTGTGTGTGTGATTGAGGCCTTAAAGGAGGGGTAGATTGTTAGGAGGTGCAAATTTGATTAAGAGGTGTATAAATTAGTGTTGACATATTGTGAGAACGTGCTTATATGTTAAGGTTGAAGGTGAGTTTGGTAAAATGCTTAAAGGGGGATATTGTGTACGAAACGGTGTAGTTTTTTACGTTTTGGGTGTGTTCTATGGGTGAAATTTAAGTTTGTAGAAGATTTTTGAGGTTGTTTTATTTTAAAGAGGGAGTTTTAATAAACATGGACATGTTTAAGGGGTTTTGTAACAGTGCACTTATAAAGAAAAACCTGTCAGGTGATTTTGTTTGGTACTTTGATGAGCTAATACTCAGCTCTCTTTTTTCTCATTTTTGTTCTAAGCAGGCCTGCAAAAGAAAACAATGGATAACGGCGCCGACAATAGTCTCAGGAAAACAAAAATAAGGTGACCTTTTTCTGATTACAATGGGCGAAGGAAAGAGGCCACGTGTGGGGATCTGATCAGATTGTGAGTCCCTGTCTAAAAGGATTGCAGCGAGCCAATCCAGTCCAAAAGTATAAAGAAATATTTTCCTAGAAACGACTAAAAAGAAAATAAATGATTATATAAATTAACTGAGTTTACTGAAAGTGGAAATCTGATTATTTGTGCGGACGTTTACCACTACCAGATGTTAATGCGTGTGAGTGAATGTGTGGGAATGGACAGGTGAATGGACGGACCAGGCAGACCATAGGTTGGACCGACTGGACCCTGATAAAAGACTGGACTCAGGTTGAACACATGACTGATAATTGTTCTGTTTTAACTTTTGTTTTATAACACAGGTGGGATCATAAGTGGAGAAGGTGAGTATAACAGGTGATGTTCTGGGTAACACACAGGTTTGAAGTTCTGGAGCATTTATACATAATGCGATAGGAGTAAACTTTTGCTTTAATTCCCAAACCTGAGTGAAGGATTTTGATTTTGTAACACATGAGATGTGTCACAAAAAGGGGGGTGTTAATATATGCGATTAGCTACATGAAATGTGCTGTTTTAGGGGTAATAAGCAAATGTCTATGTGACCTGTACCTAACAACCTTTGTGATGATAAACTTGTTTACCGACTTGCTCTCTTGTAGAACATACAGAATTAGAAAAGGGGAACTTCAGCTCTGAGTTTAGAGCTTGAAATTAAATGTGGGACTTGAAAAGAGGAAGCAAATTTGGTACAGGACGTACTTGAGAGGATCAGACGAGAGAAGGAGAAGGTCAGGAATAGTTTAAACTAAGATTGAGAAATTAAATGGGGTAAAAGGGGGTGTAGCTTCAGGGCAGCTCACAGCCCGGCGTAAACGCAAGGTGCTGTCACACAGCTTAAGTTATTTGGTTGATTTATCTTATGACAAAATAATAAGGAAATATTAAAAATATACAACACGTCGAGGAGATCTCTTTTGTTATATGCCTCTCTGGAGCTTCTCTCCTGATGCTACTCCACCGAAAGAAGTTTATTTACAGAGACTATGTCAGCTCCCAAACAGACAACAACAAACCAGGACTAGCAAAAAACAATATGAATATAAATAATAACAAATAAAGAACAATACAGAATCCAAATCTGAATCGAAGAACAAAATAGTGAAATGTAGATTATTGGGTTTTTCTCTGTATATATGAAGCATTTGTAATGTGTATCTGCTATGAAGGCTTGTAGAGGCCAGTTTATAATCACAAACAAGTGCTCAGCCAGACTGAAAAACAGGAAGCTTTAGTGCACAAGGCATATTAATAAATATAGACACAAAAAGAGGAACTCCCCATATAAACAACGTTCAAAAATGTGTGAAGTATAAAGTACCGAAATAACACTATATAAGTCACAGTTGATGATTCTAATGTTAGAGAGCTCTTGCAACTGGCGTCTGAGCTGTGCAGAGGTCTCTCTTAAGACAGGTATTTATGTAGGATAGCATGAGGTTGAGTCCAACAGAAGCAAGGCACCCTAAATGTGCACAGCATGCAGCAGGGGTTGCCAAAATAATATAGGAAACAGTACATGTAGGGAGAGTTAATGTTCCGTCCAAAAGGGTTTTAAGCTTCACTGGTGAGAGTGTCCAGGTGATACATGTTGAGGGAAGATGAGAACATAGCAGGTTAATTGCATGCACGCTTACAAACACACATGATTTATATATAGGCCAGGCCAGAGGCCTGGACTTGATGCAGCTTTCAACTTTACACCTCCTAACTTGCAGGAATGGCGGGGAGTGTAACGAATGAATGCAAAACATGCTTACAGACACAAACATGACAGGGGTTTATTTTACAGGGTAAAGGTGGACCACAGGTTGCTTTGTTTCTGCTTAGCAACTACTGTGGTAAAAGGTCTTAAAGATAAAATATGCAATAAGGGAACAGGAAGCGTGTGAGGGTGACCCGGGTGAAACAAAATGCTGTAGATAATGGAAACTTGTTTAACTGGCATTAACAGTAACTTTTGCATGTTAAGTATATGCTTGAAGCCAAAAGAGGCGTAAAACCTGATAGAAAACTTTGAAGTGTGCTTTTTAGCGGAGAGTTAGGCTGACATGGGGATGGTGTGTATTTTACTGGGGTTGTGTTTAATAAAACTAAAAGCGTTGCTCACACACATAAAGAGTATTGAGATTGAATAAAGTTAATATAATGGATAGAGCCCAGAACATGATAATACATAAGTGAAATCAAATGCAATGTTTGATTTCACTTTTATTGGGAAATAATGAGGTTAGAAATGGGAGTAACCTAGGTTTAAACTGTGAAAACACTCTCCACATACATTGACTGTTTATATTTTGTAGGGTACTCCAGACCCCTTGTCTGAACACGGAGGCCAGTCCAGTCCAGCACTTCCTGAGACTGTAGTTGCTAAAATGGGATCGGTAAAAAGACAGAAAAGCGAGGTGTCAGGTAAAGGTGTTGAGTGTCTCAGCAGCAATAATGGCATAGAGTTGAATTATGTTAAAGGGTCTACCAGCGCATTCACGTTTGATTTGTGTAACGTCATTAAGTGTACAGGAGCTAATAGTAGTAGGAGAGCGTATGATGTACAGGTCTGCAATCACCCCATGATATGCTTAGGTAAATTTAGTTGATCCAAAGTCTAAGCCGCTCGCAGAAAGTTCTATCACCATTGTGACTGATGAGAGGCTAACTTTGAGAGCAGTAGCTCAAAAGCAACAGGAACCAAAAGGGAGAGTATTTCTGACCACAGATTACTCTAGACTGGAGTTTAAGGATTTAATCGAGCGTGTCACTGGTTTCAAGGACAGTAACCTCTGGCTTGATTGGGTGGCTCAAAATGCTAGAGAACAACATGTATCTGATTATGTTGCCTGTGCTTTAGCCAGGCCACGTTTGTCTACAGGGCGACTGGGAGCTCCACTCATGCTGATTAGAAACCAGGTAAAGACTATTCCATAACACAACTCGCGAACTTTAGCTGCCAGACATAAGAGACAGATTTTGGCCAAAAGAGGGACCTAGGGTACACATGTTTATGATCCTCGCCTAAACTCACCGACCTGGGTAGACTCCATAGGAGTGCCTAGGGGAGTTCCAGACGAGTACAAGCTGGTAAATCTGATAGCTGCAGGATTTGAGAGTATATTTCTTTGGGTAACGCCTAATCAAAATTTTGACCGCATTTGGTTCACTAAAACCTGCTGAGACTCTCTAACCTCACCAGGGACGCCATGATGGGGTTGGAAGAACAACTGGGTCCGAGTTTGCTGATGGGAGTGTAAAATCAAATGACCCTTGACGTGAGAGGGGAGGCGTATGCGCCATGTTCGGAGACATGTGCGGCACTTTTATCCCTATAATACTGCCCCAGATGGCTCAGTAACCTGACCTCTGGTGGGTCTGAAGATTTTGTCTAAACCAATGCATGAGCACTCAGGTATCGGAAATCCGCTGGCGTCCTGGATGACATCTGTGTTTGGACAATGGAAAGGTGTGGCTATGTCAGTGATATGTTCATTGGCTGTATTTTTGGGAATGTTGGTCATCGCTGGTTGTTGTATAATTTATTGTGTAAGAGGACTGTTGGTAAAGGTAATGGGTTGTGAACCCTGGCTGGGTTGAGGGCATCTATAGGATGAACTTAGAACCCATAGAGCCGAGCAGGGAGTGATGCAACACGAAGTGTGGTGACATTCCTGATTGGAATGTCAAAAGAGGGAATTGTAATATTTAAAGAAATTAGGTCACTGCTGAACTGTATATAACCACCATCCTTAACATTGTATTAATTATCATTTCATCAAAGTGTTTATTGAAGCTGCTGGCATTATGTTATAATTTATATTATAGGGGTTATCATAATCAAATATTAACATGTTTATTACAGGTGCAGTTATAACTACTTTAAAATGATTGAGTTAAATATATATATCATAACTCATATGCTGAGTATATTGGTACAGTAAAATAGTAGCTGAGCAAAGGCCTGAATGTATTCAGCTTCTTGTGGTATTTGAGTTTGCTTAGTTACAGGTGACGGAAGGATGTCCAGTCCATGGTGACCTCAAGGCCTGAGATTATCACCATATTTGGAAGAGTATGCCACAAGGAGGAACCTCTATGTTACATTTAATTCTTAAAATACCTGAATGTTCTGTACATGCAAATTATGTGCTTGTAAACGCAAGAAGGGGCGTTACAATACCCTGATGTTATAAAAGCAATCTAGAGTGTATTTTGGGCAGAGATGTACAACTGTTTTGCAGTTTACACCTCTCCACACAGCGTGCATTCATTAAAACCAATTGTTTGAACGACCTCTTCTGGACTATCATTGTTTTACTCTCATCCTCAATTACGAACCCGTAACAAAGGTCAAAGAATCATCGATTAGAAAGCCAAGATATTTATACGTATGGACCACTTCTATGAGGTCACCCTCAAGAGTGGACACCACAGGGACAGTTTGAGAAGAATTCTTCATGTTTGAAAACAACATTAGCTTGGTCTTATCAGCATTAAGAACCAATTTCAGCTCCAGAAGTGTGTGCTGAACCACGTCAAAAGCTTTCTGCAAGGATTGTATTGCTATTTCGAGGTTTGAGCCAAAGGAATAAATAACTGTGTCATCAGCATAAAAATGCATACTGGCATTGGACACATTTTGTCCCAAGTCATTTATATACATGATGAACATCAGAGGTCCTAAGATTGAACCCTGTGGCACCCCAGTGTGAATATTCAGAAATTCTGAGCACAGATTTTCACATTTAGTGCATTGAGTCCTGTCACTCAAATAATTAGTAAACCAGGAAACAACATGTCTAGACAGCCCTAACGAGAGCAGCCTCTGCTTTAAAATGGCGTGATCCACAGTGTGAAAGGCTTTTGATAGATCAATAAAAAGAGAAGCACAGTGCTGTTTTTTATCGAGAGCAACAAGTATGTCATTTATCACTTTTGTGGCAGCCGTGACAGCACTATGCTGTTTTCTAAACCCAGATTGTAGTTTTGAAAGAATTTCGTTAGAGTACAAGAACTCTTTTAATTGCTCACTAACAAGAGATTCAAGGACTTTTGCCAAAACACACAAGTTTGATATTGGCCTGTAGTTAGTCAAAATGGCCGGGTCGCCTCCTTTTAATATTGGCGTAACAAAAGCAGACTTCCAGACAAGTGGGATTTCATTATTTTGAATTGAAAGATTAAAAAGGATCGTAAGAGGTTGTGCAATATAATCAGCTGCTATTTTCAAAAAATAGGGCTCTATTAAGTCAGGGCCTGGGGGTTTCCTTTGATCTAAGGCTTTAAGAGCTTTATGCACTTCCTGGAAAGAAAAAGGAGAAAACTCAAAAAACTCACCAGAATATATTTGGGGTTCTATGCAAGGAATCGTGGGGGTAGCTCCCACAGTATTAAATAGAAACCCAGCATCTACGAAGTGCTTGTTAAAACTGTTTAAGACCTCATGCCTGTCATAAACTGGGACAGAGTCTTTCAGGATAAATTTTGGAAGAGCCTGTGATGTTTTATTTATAGATAAGGACTTAATTACTTTCCAAAATTTCTGAGGGTTATTGAGATTTTCTGAAGTAACAGATAAATAATATTCTGATGTAGCCTTCTTAATAAGTGTCGTACATTTATTTCTTAATTTCCTAAAGTCTAACCAATCAGTCAGGGAATCACTTTTTCTAGTTTTTGCCCATGCCACATTACGCTGGTGGATAGACTCTGATAGTTCCGATGAGAACCAAGGGTTTACCCGTCCCTTAACCCTAAATTTTCTGATAGGTGCATGCTTATTTAAAATCTTCATAAAAAGTTCTTTAAAATAATCCCAGGCCAAATGAATCTCTGGTATCAGATTCAGGTATTCCCAGTTTGCCATAGACAAATCATAATGAAACGCTTGCTCATTAAATATTTTAAAATTTCTTTTATAAATAATACGCGGTTTACATTTAGGGATTTTAGTGTTCCTACAAGTAGCAACTACACAGTGATCGCTTAAATCGTTACAAAACACTCCCAACGACAGAAACTTAGGGACGTTTGTTAGAATTAGGTCAATCAAAGTAGATTTATCAGGACTCTTTATATTTGGCCTTGTAGGTAAGTTGACCAACTGGGTAAGATTAACAGAGTCACAGAATGATTTAAAATCATCAGATACTATATTCAACCAGTCCCAGTTCAAGTCTCCTGCCATTAGAAGTTCATTGTATTTTAATTTAGACAGAAGATGTTTTAGAGTTACTAAGGTTTCCTTTACAGCAGACGGAGGCCTATAGCACCCAACAGCTGTTATAGATAGAGACTCTACTATTTTAATATCCAAAGCCAAGAATTCCATTTGTTTAGGAATAGATACAGATAAAACAATGGATACTTCATATCTTGACTTAACATAAATTGCTACGCCTCCACCTTTCCCAGGCCTATCTGTGCGATAAAGATTGTATCCCGTTATGTTAATGTCATCATCTGTAATAGATTTGGACAACCAAGTTTCGGAAATAATCACAATATCCGCGTTTGTTGATTTCACCCAAATTCTGACCAGGTCCATCTTATGTAATAAACTGCGTACATTTAAGTGAACACATTTTAACCCTGGCTGAGATTTAAAATCAGCAGGGGTCTGGACACTTTTCACTTCAGGTCCTGGATTTGATTGTACATCTCCAGATATAAGTAAAAGTAAAACAATCATCATTAACCTTCGTTTCATATTACATTTAAAAGCATAACCATACTTTGCAGATGTTGACAGCAAATACTGCTTTTTCTTAAATGAAAGTGAAAGTTTATACAAAACAAGGGAACCTTGTAATTTGGGTAATACTTCATATCGATTTAAACTAGCAACCAGAGCCAGTTGAAACATTGGTAATTCCAGATGCACTGCTACAGTTGACCTAGTGCCACTGAAATAAGTTTCACCCATAATCAACTCGTGTTTTGCAGTTCTCACCCAAGGAGCACCGCAATGTCCAAAGTCCCAAGCCACGAGTACACACAATAAAGCTTCGATGAGTGTCCTCGTCTTCATAATGATAGCCCAGAGTCCAAAACGGGGGTGAATACAAAAGTCTCCAACCTGTTTGCTCCAAATACGTGCAGAGGTGAACTAAGCAATCCGGGGATCAGATGGAGGTGCGTCGTAGCAGACTCAAGCCCGGCCTGTTTGCTGCGTGTCCAGACAAAAATAGTGGCTTCCACCCTGTTTCCTCTGCATCCAGGCAGTATAGCTTCCAGGCAGTATAGCAGTCTTCGACCTGTTTGCTCAGAGGCCAGGCGATGTAACCAGCTCCGGCCTCGTTAGCTTCAAAACATAATTAGTGTAGCCGGCTCCGGTCTGCCAGCTCCAAGACCGGGAAATGCAGCGGGCTCCAGGCCTGAAATTGCTCCAAGTTTGGGAAACTTAACAGACCCCGGCCTGTTAGCTGTTAGCTCCAGGTCTAATAGACGCAGTAAGCACCGGCAGGCTCCGACCCGTCAATCCAAAGTCCAGATGGAGACGGACACGGTGGACACAGGTTTGCCTACCCAAAGTCAGTATTTAAATCGGCCCGCTTAATCCAAAACCCTATTTTCCGTCCAGAGAGAGACGCTACGCCGAGAGTTTACGTGTCGCCATCTTGGATTCTCTTCAAAATGACCCCCTTGGCAGACTCTCCCATAGGGCTTAAATCTGGGACTCTCCACCATTTGACCCCAGAAATAAATAAGCTACTTGGCTTAGAGGTGAAATGTCTTCAAGAAACTTAAAGAAGTCCAGATGCCTTTTTTTCTAAGCTCTTTAGATGACTGCGAACCTTCACAGACACCTCATCAGTGTCACTCTCAGAGCTACCAGCCCTTTCCTAAAATCACAAAGCTCTTCTTTGAAATCAATGATATCAAAGCTGGAATCAAATGAGTCCAAGTCTTCTGCTGATTCAGCATCACATTCATCTTTTGTCCTTGTTCTGCATCCCCACCATGGACTTCATTCCTTTCCAAGCCAGTCTTGAGTGTCCTTTATTCAACTTATGCTCTGCTTTACTTTTAGACCTGATTTTAGCTGCTTTATCTCTCTTTCAACAAGTTTCTGTGGCTCGACCTTTTTCTTCTCTCCCTCATAGCAAGACAGCTTCTTCTGCCTGAGAACACGTTTGAGTGATTTACTAATCCAGGGATGCTTATTGGGGAAAACAGTTTGTGTTTTCAAGGTAATCACCATTTTTCCCAAAAAGAAAGGTAAGTAGAAATAGATGATCTAAATGAGAACATGAGCCTTTAAAAAGGCTCTTCTGAGGCTGCTGCCAGTGGTCAAAGCCTCCAACAAAGCTCTGTAAGTACATACGTGATCATACCTTTACTTTTTAAATGTTTATTCTAGTTAACACACATCAGGTGTGAACAACTAAAATAAAATATTAAAAAAACTAAACCAAAGAAGTAATGACTGCTGACGTCTGAAAAGTCTAAGTAATCATCAGTACTCACTTTGTTCAATACTGAATACATTGCAGCAGAAATTGTCCACATTTCTGAAATATTTCTGAGTGTAACTGTTACCAAAGTGCAATTTAGACCTGTCCTGTGGTTGTTATCTAAGTGATAGTCATCAATTCTACTAAAACTAATATAAAATAAAGAAATTTGACATATTGTGTTGATACCAAAAGCACGCTAAACAATTCAGTGTTGTTTTACTGCTCTTCTCTCTTCATTTCTTCTCCTCTGATTCTCTCCGCATGTTGCTCTGCATCATTGCTCAGTTTCCTGACAAAAACTAAGATTAAATATTGCTAAATATAATAGTATCTCATAACACTTCACCATAAGTGTCTTTTTTTAATGGTTTATCTGTTATTTTTCAGACTGAATCACTGTGACCTGTCAGAGAGAAGCTGTGAAGCTCTGTCCTCAGGTCTCAGCTCTAAGTCCTCTAATCTGAGACAGCTGGACCTGAGTAACAATAACCTGAAGGATTCAGGTGTGAAGCTTCTGTCTGAAGGACTGAAGAGTCCACATTGTACACTGGAAACTCTCAGGTGAGATCAAGCATTGTTTTTTTTCTTCAACTGACAGATTTAGCAAATTAACAATAAGGCAGTCCTCTAATAAGAGGAGATGTGGAGGTCTTCTGAAGTGCAACATACTCTTGTGTTGAAAAGTTCTAAAACAGGAAGTAGTTCCTGGGTAGTTCCACAATGGAAAATGGCTGAAAATAAAAATGGGTATCACTTTAGCCAGCTCCTAATTTTATCAGTTCTACTCTCAGCGTCTCCTATATATCTCCTATATAAATTTTGCACTCAGCTTTGTGGTCTCCAATATCTCTGAAATCCAGCCAGATGCTGCTCATTTTGCCTTTTCACTCTTTCCTGACACGCTTGCATTTTAATACAGCTCCCATTTCTCTGTGTACCTGGTCTATACCACTACCCTTGCTGTCTATGGGACATCTCTGTCTTCTTTCACATAATGGTATGATCCCAGTCTGTCTCTTAAAGTGTTTGGCCACATGGTTTGCTCATCAGAATAAAATCTCAGCCGTGCTCACATTGATTATCAGCAAGCCTGAAGAGTCATCAGTATTTGACATGTGAAATTATCTCAAGGGGTGGATTTTGCCCACGGGCCATATGTTTGACACCCCTGGTTTAGACAGTCTAGCATTGAATGTTCTAGTGAGTTAGCTCCAAGCTAACTATCAAACCAGCTAAGTAGCAGACCAGCTAACTAGCAAAACAGCTAACTGCAGCCACAAGCTGCAACTGCATCTTTCTAACAAGAGCGTCAGACATTCAGACTGGTTTTCTTTGTGGATGATGATGTATTCTCACACTGATCCTTCATGGTGATGCTGCCATCCACCCACTGCTCCTGGATTCCTCCTCATCATCTCCATCAGCCCTCACAATACTCCACCTTCATCAGCTTCATGTTCAGGAGCCTGGATGGACAGTAATTTTTTCCATGGGTTATGGTGGGACATTGAGAGCTGAAGTCAAACAGGAGTAAGAAATGAAAGACTGATTCAATTCTATTTAGTCTTGTGATGTGCAGCTTTGTTCAGAGCATTAAGGCCCAGCAAAGATTACTGAGGTCACAGAGTCACTGATGAAACCTGTGTGCTTATAGAAACTGAAACCAGATGAACCAGAATAGAAGGACATTAAAATGAAGTGTCAGCTACACAAAGGCAAAGCTGTTCAGTTGTTGGTGTGAGTTATTTAAATGGAGGATGGAGTCAGACTTTAAGCTGCTGGACTCAGTCACTATATCCTGTTCTCCTCATAGAACCTGGATACACAGACTCACCTGTGACATAGTGACACACAGTGTGGGCTACACACACATTAGAAAGTGGATCAGTCACACTTGTACAGTCATTTGTTGTGCTGGGAAACCATGAACACTTTGAATCACCATTAATGGCATTGTTACAGCAACATTCAATCATGAGTTCAAAAGTAGTGTATTGTGTCCTTATGTTAATAGTACTGCAGTATGAGAAGTGCAACATTCAGTGTGCAGAAACAAATTAGGTGCTTTCTAACAGCAGTGTTCCCTTTAACACAGCAGTAGTTCAAATATTTCTGTCAGTCTGAGCTGAAATATGAATCTAATCAAATATCAAATCAAAGTTCTTTGCCTCGGCCAGGACGTCAACATTTGATCTAGTTTTTTCCAAAGTTCCCCTCAGAGTCCAGAGACACCAACATACCTTTGACCAACAGCACCGAGCCAGCTGCTAAGACTCACAAGCTCACTGACATTTTCTGATGATGAAGAAACTCTCTTCTTCTGTACAATATGAGCAGCAACAGAGAACAAGCTCTCACAGGTACAGATGTTGCAGCTGTGGCCAAGTACATGTGCTGCATGTTTGGAGCAGCACTCTAATGGACAGGCCTCTGTACTGATGGTGGGCTCTGTATCCACCACACTGTTCTCAGCTGAGTCTTCCTCCTGTTCACACTCTGATGAAGCACCAATAGGGCCAACTTTTTCTCTGGTGGCTCGGATGTTGTTGCTTCCACAGGTTTCCCTTCAACAACCCTCTGTTCCTTCAGTAAGTTCAGTAAGATCTGGGTAAACACTTGAGCTCCTTGAATCTGGCTCCAGTGCAGCAGCAGTTTTCACATATACAATGTTGGCATTTTGCTTGCGTGTCTCCAGGTCTGTTCTGAATGTAGACTTGAATTTGACCACGTAGGCGGGGTCATCATCTGAGCTCTCCATCACCTGAGAGAGATGACAAAACACAGAATCACAGAGCATGAAACCAACTTTTCTCCTCCCAGAAGTTCAGTCACAGACCTGCAACAGAAACAAGAATCAAAGATTCAGATGACGTAGAGCATTCATGTACTTATATACACAAACATGTCTTCTACATGTTCATGCTGTATTTACACACACATACAGAGGCTGTTTGTCTCTCACACTCAGACAGGACTGAGAAATACATCATGTTAAATATACCTGCAGGGTTCCAGCTGTGCACGTTGTCCCTGTTAGCTGTGATTGCCATGGCAACCTTGGTGTTGTGCGCGATGCAGGGACATGTTCAAAGGCAGACGTCTGGCAGCAGCATCATATTTGATGCACTATCTGTACTGAGTGTTGTGCAACATGAATCACATGTTCTGCACGTTTCTGTAACTCCCAGGTAACCATGGTTACCCAACTACCCCCAGTATTCTCCAGAGAGACCAACAGTTGGTTCACGTTGTAACACCGTGGCTTTCGTAGTCTCTCCTTTTTCTACAGCTCATGTTTTCTTCTTGTGATGCTGCGTCTTGAGGCTCATACATGCCGTCATTTGTTGATCCTAAGAACGTTCCTCAGACCGACTTCTTCAACAACACTAATCGGCCTGCAGTTTGTAGCTACTCACTTCACTGTGGCGTTTGTTAGCTTGTCTTTCTTTGGTTTATCTAGACTCCTCCCACAAGCTGAATCTGCGTAGTCTGCCCAAGCCTCCCACCTCTGTTTGTTTGGGTGGTTTGCTGCCATCAACAGCGTGTAATGCATTTAAGTGATACTTCAGACTTCAAGTACTCCGGTGATAAAAACTCAACTTTGCTTCCAGAGAACTTTAGTTGTATCAACACTGCCCTCTGGAACAGTTTAAAATGAACATGTCAAAGATCTGTACCTGTCTCCATGTTTCTGTCCCCGCTCGTGGCTTTTGTATTCAGAAGCCAGTGAGCACTTTCACAATAATCATGATTTTAAAAACTGTGATTAAAATAATTGCTAACGTTAATCAATTAATGAGTTAACGAGATAATAACAGGTTAACTTGCACTAATAATTAGACTTTGGTGACAAACTGATGTGATCTCCATGTTTCCTTTGTTGGACTGTGGGCGAGTGTCAGAACTGAATGTACTGAGTAACATGTAGAGTTTAAATATGTGTCAGTTCCAGTTTTAGAGCTCTAAAGTGCAGCTATCATGTTAGGAATATGTTAGGAATAGACAGAAACACTGAGGTCAAATCTTTATTTTACCACTCGCTGCATTCTTGATGTTCATGAATTCAGCAGGTTCATGATTGTCTGCAGCATTAATCTCATATTTCCATCTAAAGTGTTGAATTTGACTGTTTTATTTGATGTTCTTTATGATCTCTGGCACCAGTTCATCTGTAGGCTGAGCTCAGTCCATCCATTTAGTGAAATGATGTTTAAAGGTCTCCTTGTTCTGTGAGCGTGCACAGATCCTGAAGTTCCTGGGTTAACAGAGAAATGATCATCACTGTGATGATACTCATCTCTGACTGGGATTTGAGGTTTTGTCAAAGCAGCAAAGAAAGCCTGGCTATGTTGGACTGGGTGTGGAAGCAGCTCCCAGTTTGAGTTCAGGAGACAGACCCCCTCTCTACTTTGAAGATCAGCTTCAAACTTTCCTTTTTGATAAAGCTTATAGTTCGAGCTGGATCAGCTGACCCTGAACCATCCCTTAGTTATGCTGCTATAGGCTCAGGCTGTTGGTGGACTTCCCATGATGCTCTGCTTTCTTCTCCCCTCTTTTCACTCCTGATGCTTTTATATGTCACTACTTTTGTCTTCTCTCTCCTTAGTTTGTGTTTTGTTCTTGTCTCTCTGAGCTCATCTCTTCTCTTTCCCCTCACCCTGCAACCAGTCATGGTAGATGCTCCTCCTGGAGCCTGTTTTCACTGGGAGGATCTTTGTGTCAAAGGGAGTTCTTCCTTCCCACCATCACCAAGTGCTGCTCACAGTCGATTGTCTGATGGTTGGGGGTTTCTCTCTAATATTGGAGGCTGTTACCTTACTCTGTTAAACAGCTTGAGATGATTGTTGGTGTCTGTTGGGAATTGTTACTTATAAATAAAGTTACATTGAACGGATATAAATGGACAGATGTTATTGTGACAAAGAGAAAATGATTGTTGACAGATGGATTGTTGTTTTGTGTGTCTGCAGTCTGTCAGGCTGTCTGATCTCAGAGGAAGGCTGTACTTTTCTGGCCTCAGCTCTGAGCTCCAACCCCTCCCATCTGAGAGAGCTGGACCTGAGCTACAATCATCCAGGAGACTCGGGAATGAAGCTGCTGTCGGCTGGACTGAAGGATCCAGGCTGGAGACTGGACACTCTCAGGTATGAAGAATGTCTAATAGAGGAGGAAGAGCTAGAAACATTTCCTGTGTCCCTCACTCACTTCCTGTTTGTTTCCTGCAGATGACACATGAACAATCACACATTCAGGAATATTTTCAGGGACAGACACACTAGTCTAGCTGGATAGTACATGGATATTTATGTAGGGGGTCTCCAAGGAGTCTGTTTGCAGGAACATTTAGGTCACAGGTGTACCTGAGATAGATGCCACTGTGTACCTAATGAAGTGTCAGCAAAGTGTATGTTTCCCATGCTGTATGTCCACAGTCACAGTGACAGTCAGTGACACTGACAGGATGAAACAAGGCTGTGAATCATTTCAGTCTATGTGTGAGAAAAAGAGGCAGACAGGAGCAGCTAACATTTGGAAATGTTCTCCATATTCTATCGCGATATTTCATGTTCTTATCGTTGCCTAACATTAGACCGGTATTACCGTGAATGTGGCCCGGCTCTAATCGCACCCAAATTCGCTTAACACCGCAGTTTTACATGTGCACTTTTTGGTGGGGGAAATTGCTGTCCATACAGACAATATTGATTTGCAAATGATTAACAAACAATCTTGTCAACACGAAGTTCTTTATTTGGAGCACATTTCTACAAGAAAGACAAGTTACTGAAAAAGTGCGTGTGTTTAACCCTTTAAAACCGGTCGGAGCGGGCACGCTCCGTTTTGCGTAACTATTTTTAAATCCCGGTAGCTCTGCAACCACGTAAGCTAGCGCAATAATTTTTTTTGCATATGAAACTGGAGGAGTTGTACTTACATCTTGTGCCATCAGCTTGTCCTAGGTCACAGTTTCTTTCCACATATAGCTTTGCAAAAACTGCATAAAAAGCACTTGCAGCAACAAAAACATAATATTCCAGAAACACGTTTTGCCGATCCGATCAGCTGTTCATAACACTTCCTACGTTGGAATAGACGTCAGCACGAACTATCGCATGTCCACCATTACCTGCCCGAAACCGGAAGTGACGTCATTTTCGCGGAAATCTAGTTTTTTACCGCCAGGGCCTCGTGAGCCTATACTGGTGTTTTTAAAAGTTATGTTTGACTTTATGACTTTCTGTGTAGTTTCTGGGATGCTTAGGACTCATATTGCACTGCTGGAAATAGTTTATTTTGATGCATATGCTGCTTTTTTGCAAATTTGCACTATAATATTTAGTTTTGTTTTTCCTGCAGTATATAAAAATTGGTGTATTTCAAAAATACAACTATGAAGACACTCAAAATAACTTTCCTGTTGTTGGAAACTATTTTGTGCAACTTTTTTGTATTTACCATTTTGAGGAATAAGCCTCTTAAATTTCTCTAACTAGAAATATATGTTAAAAAAACAAAAACGATTTTCAATTTTTTTCTAGTTTGTTGCACTTTTTTGCAATTTATGTAATCACTATGCACTTAATGCATACATATTATTAAAATTTGGGCTATAATGGTTGTATTGATGTATATCAACTTGAAATGCTCCAAAAATTGGCACTACAGCATGTAAAAATATAATATAAGCTTTGGCGGACTTGGTTCTATGGTAGGTCTTAAAGGGTTAAGTGCTTTTGCACTCTTTGTCAATATTGTAGAAAATATTAAACTTAATCATCTCGGCCTCCCCTGACGACCTGTTTGCTGCTCCCTGCCGCTTAAAGGCAGTGGGGAGAGGGGACACTTGGGCTGTGCATTTATCGCAGCATATAATGTGTTTCTGGATACACTGTGCTTTCTCAGTGTTCACAGATTGATGGCTCCATGTCAGAGCACTGGCTATGAATTTCACACAGATCAGGCCTTAACAAAAAAGTTATCAATCGTTCTTTTCTTTTCTTATTACCCACAGCTACATCCACTTCTGTCAGGCCTAGATTGCTCATTAGGACTGGGTATCATCACTGATTTCTGTAATCCATTTCATTCGATTCAATTTTTCCTCAGACAGTCAGAAATATTTCATTCTCATTCTGTTATCTGACAACAATAACAGAAAAATATGTACTTGAGTGCACATTTATTGTGAATTCAGCTGTGAATGTAGAGTTTGTCAGAATACATCATGGTCACACAAATCCTTAGCAGAGCAAATTGGCCTACTTAGCATTAGCTGCTTAAGTTGTAGAAAGCAAGGCAAAACAGTATTAGCATTAGCTACTAATGCAGCCTACTTAGCATAAAGTCTTCACATCGTTATAACGCAAGAGAAAAGTGTCACTCATGGCAGCCTATTTAGCATTAACTTCTCACATCATTATGACACAAGAGAAAAGGGTAATAGCGTTAGCTACTAATGCTCATCCAGCTCAAATTAGCTTCAGCTGCTCACATTGTTATAAGGAAAGAGAAAACGATATTAGCATTAGCTGGTAATAATTATTCACCCTTGATTAGAATTAGCCACTAATGGCAGCATACTTAGCATTAACTCCTCACATTGGTTTAATGCAAATGATGCTAACTTGCATTTAATTAGCATTAGCTAATAACAGCAGTCTATTTAGCAGTAGCTGCTCACATTGTTGTAAAGGAAAGGAAAACGATATGAGCATTAGGCGTATTTGCCTTAAATTAGACGTAGGTGCTAATGGTGGCCTACTTAGCATTAGCAGCTCAGATTGTTGTAATGCTAGGGAAAAGAGTGTTAGCATTAGCCGTTCACATTGTATTACAGTTAAGGGAAATATTGTTAGCATTAGCTACTCACATTGTTGAAAAGTAAGTGTTAGCATTAGTGCATAATGCTAATTCACATCAAATTAGCATTAGTTAATAAGAACAACAAATGAATTTTGTTATTAAAACCAGCTGTAAGGTTTATAATGTTGATTGTCATTTATGCTTAGAAATATTTACTCATATAATGGATTGGATTTCATATAGCGCTTTTCAAGGCACCCAAAGCGTTTACAATGCCACTATTCATTCACTCTCACATTCACACACTGGTGGAGGCAGCTACAGTTGTAGCCACAGCTGCTGGGGCAGACTGACAGAGGCGAGGCTGCCATATCGCGCCATCGGCCCCTCTGGCCAGCCATATATGCTTAGAGTTTTATAATCTGCATAACGACGGAGGTTTGATCCTTAGTAGTCTGTAAAGACTCTGTGTGCCTTCCAGAGTGCTCTGGCATGCACACACAACTTGGGGCCATGAGAGAGGTCGAACCTTCTCTTACTGATTTATGGTATATAGGAGGACACCTACTCTGTGTCTGGTTAAGTATAAGAGCCATTTGTTTAGATGGACCGCTGGACTCTTAGCACCAGCTTTGGGGTCACAGGGTCACATCTGGAACACACACACACACACACACACACTATGCACAGACTGGTACTCTTTGTTCATACCTGTGTAAGAGGTCATATGTTAATGAACTTATGCATATTCATGTAAGCTCAATAAAGAGCAGTGTTACGAGGGAGCAGACGAGAGCGACTGAGGTCAAGTGAAGGAACGGCGCTGTCACAGTTCTCTCCCTCATGAATTGTCTGGTTCCAGCGGTGGCTCTGTGCTAGACGACCCATCACCAGCTTTTTCCTGCTGTTTCCACTGGTTACCAGTACGTCGTAGAATCCACTTCCAGATCTTGTTGTCTTTAAATCTGTGAATGGATTGGCTCCATCTTATCTCTCTTTAACAAAAATAATCCAAGCAGAGCCCTCAGGTCTGCAGATAAGCAGCTTCTGACCAGAACTAGACGTAAAAACAGAGGTGAGCTTTATCGATGGCTGCAGCCAAACTCTGGAACAGTCGCCCTTCACATCAGGTCGTCACCAACACTCGACATGTTTAAAACCCGGTTGGAAACACATTTGTACTCTGTAGCTTTCGATTCTGACGAGTCTTTATAGTAATTACTGTGTATGTTTCCTATTTTATCTCTACTCTGTGCAGCACTTTGGCTCAACCTGTTTTTAAATGTGCTGATAAATAAATGTAGATTTCTTTGAATCAAACAGTGGAGCCGAGCTTTGAGCTCAGTGTGTAACAGTGTGTGTGTGAGCCATGTAATGTCCATGTGTGCATGCTGACTGCTCTGACCCCTCCTCCTTTCAGGGTGGAGCCTGCTGGAGTCCGATGGTTGAGACCAGGTCTGAGGAAGTGTAAGTGTGTTTTTAATGGGATTCATGAAAACAAAGCAGCACACATTCAACCATCTTCATCATGTCAGGAGTCATCATCAAAGTGTCAATCAATGAACAGATGATGGATCAATAACTGCAGCTGGATTGTGTTTGTTCTCTCCATCAGATTCCTGTCAACTCACAATCGACACAAACACAGTGAACACAAAGCTCCAACTGTCTGACAACAACAGGAAGGTGACACGTGTGGAGGAGGTTCAGTCATATCCTGATCATCCAGACAGATTTGATGTTCCTCAGCTGCTGTGTAGAAATGGGCTGACTGGTCGCTGTTACTGGGAGGTCGAGTGGAGAGGAGAGGTTACTATATCAGTGAGTTACAGAAGAATCGTAAGGAAAGGAAATGGTGAAGACTGTGTATTTGGATGGAATGATCAGTCCTGGAGTCTGCACTGCTCTGTGATTGGTTGCTGTGTCAGGCACAATAACAGAGAAACATCCATCTCCTCCTCCTCCTCCTCCTCCTCCTCCTCCTCCTCCTCTGTCTCTAACAGAGCAGCAGTGTATGTGGACTGTCCTGCTGGCACTCTGTCCTTCTACAGAGTCTCCTCTGACACTCTGATCCACCTCCACACCTTCAACACCACATTCACTCAAACTCTTTATCCTGGGTTTACATTCTATTCTCCTGGTTCCTCAGTGTCCCTGTATCCAGTTGATTATCTCTTTCTGTTATAGAAACATATCAGCTGTGTGGAATTTCATGCTAATATTTTTCCTGTTCGCTTCAGGATGCCAGAAAAACACAGATGATGAGTGAGGCTGAAAGTCCTTCATCCCGGTAGCCAACTTATTAAATAAAAAGAAAACTGAACATGAAGTAACAAATGATGTGATTTCAGATTAAAGTTCAGTTCTTTTTAACATAGAAAGGATGTACTTTTTGTGTGATGTACAAGGTAGCAGACTAACCTATAAACTGGATCTACAGACACAGACTCAATTATTGTTTGCTTTAGTCAGAATAAACTTAAATATTTACTTTGAAAACACTGCTTTTTGTTTCTGCAGGGTTGATGAGTTCAAGATGATTAAAACTTCCTGTAAGTACTCAAACTGTCCTCCCATCCATCAATCAAGAACAAAATCTGATCTTAAAATGGACCAGTGTTAATGTGGTCGAAACAGTGATAATCCATTACTGTCAAATGTATTATTACATTGTAGTGGAAGCTTGGTAAAAAAAAGAAAAAAACCATGTACTCACACCTGTGAGTTGACATTCCACCGTATCACACACTTCTATACTTCTGTTTATCTATCGTGATTGTTTTTTTAGTTTTTTGTGAGGTGCCCAGTTTCAGAGATGGTTTTCAGGTTATAGCAGACTAACAAATCCTCTTAAAATTGGCTCGGAAACAGGAAATCAAGGGGGAAAGCTCTGAAACACTAAAATATACACCCCTCGTATGCACATCATGAAAAGCTTGAAGGGGAGCGAATCAGAATTTAAATCACATTATTTATTTGGACCAATCCCCAGAACTATGAGCACACATCATATGGAGGAAAGCACTCAAACATCCTGTTGCTTAAAATAGTTTTTCTGCAAAGTGATCTTAGCTGTTTAAAATGCCAAATTCTTCCGATCTTCTCATTAGGTGTTTCCAGTGTAAAACCAGACACGCAGCCTAGTTTGTCGGAGGACAACACAAAGATGATCAAGGTGAGCTTTCAGATATTTGAAGACTCTCAAGCACAGATTGAACAAGCATTGGTACTTTTTCTTAACCCTTGTACAACAAACTGTCAGCACATTCATCATGAACTCATTCATCACTGTACACGAAGGCTTTGTCAGAGTGCATTCAGGTTTTGTTCTCATTCATAGTAAAATAGAATTTTTGGACAGTTGTTTACCATTCTTGCTACTTATTGCACAGGTGATTAACAACCTGCACAACACAAGTTTTTCTCCAAATAATGTTCAGGTATTTGTCCTAAAACCTCTAATGTTGCTGTTTTCAGTCAAGTTTCACACCTGAAGTCTACTGTGAATCTGCACACTTCTTCTACAGGTAAAAATATTTAAATCTGCATGTATATGTTTGTGTTACAGCTGAAGCTCATCAGACCTCTGCTTGTGTCCATGTGGTGAACTACATCGTCCCCCCCTCTGTCCTCACACTTTTCTTCTGTTGTAGTTAAGGAGTTATTAGAAAGTTTGTTCACTGTTAGATGTGGCCTCTCATCCTTTGTGTTAAAGTGTGGGAGGCTAACCAGTTTATTGATCTGATTTATTGATCAGGTTTTCATTCAGACTTCATACGTGTGGCCATATTGATGTAAAGGCAGGAGTAGTATTATACCTGCAGCTTTTTTGCCCCCCCCCCCCCCCCCCCCCCCGCATCCCCCCTCCCCTATCCCCTCCGCGTTCATGTGTGCGCGTGAACGGACTTTGCGCGTGAACGGACTTGTGAGTTCAGAGGTCATATGTGTTTACATGTGTTTAATAGCGTTTTATTTAATGAAACCATTATGTGTTTTAATTAAACTCTTTTTAAAGGATTGTATAGGTCTCAGAGTTCTGTTATTTAGACATAGATGATTTAATTTAACTGTTTTAGGGGTATTTTGCTTTTTTCTTTAGTGCTCTGAAACACACAGGGGGTAATAGTTTCAAACAGAAAGTTTTTCCACCTTCTAAAAACACATATTCACACACAGCATTTAATTTAACTGTTTTAGGAGCATTTTGCTTTTTTCTTTAGTGCTCTGAAACACACAGGGGGTAATAGTTTCAAACAGAATACCACAAACAGCAGGCATTCCTTTAGAAATAAACAGGGATTCTTAATTCTGCAACAGCTAGACAGAGGGGGGTTACAGTTAGACCCCCTACAGTCAGCAGAAGAGGTCATCCTTATCAAGAGCATCTCAATTGTACTGCCATAGTTTAATACAAACAGTCTCCTTTATCTTATGGCAGAGGGCCGGCGGTGCCAGGTCCATCGGAGCCACCAAAGCTTTTTCACCTTTTATTATGTGTGCCTATGCCAAGAGGCACACATATTACTATTCCTCGGATTTATTATTATTATTATTATTATTATTATTATTCAGTTTCCGCCTGAAATTTTGCAGCGAAACTCGGCCCGCAGTTTTGAGAGGTGTGTGTGGGGGGGGGGGGAGGGGGCAAAAAAGCTGCAGGTATAATACTACTGGCAGGGGAGGTGATCCAGACTGAAGAATTGAGATTTACAGGGCAGCTACAAGTATTTAAGTGTACCACAAGGTAATACAAACTATGACAAAGATGCAGCACGGTCAGCCACAGCCAAATACCTCCAGAAAGTAAGACAGGTACAGACAGCTGAATGGTAGGATATCAATAGATATGCCCTACTGGTCATCAGATACTGGAATAATGAGATGTTGGAAGCAGGAGATGCCACTTAGCCAGACCTTGGCCAGGACTTGAACATGCACCTGCTGCTTTTGGCTGCAGGACAAGTGGAAAGTTACCTAGCAACAGGAGGTGGGGTTACCTGCTCTATAAGGAAGGGCCAGAGGAACCACTTTCTGTCCTTCTCTGTGTAGCTCTGCTGTCTGTGCTTAAGGCTGTACAGCCCGGGGTTTTACTTTGCTATGTAAAACTCTGGGCTGTTGCTGTTCGTATGATTCAGTGTATTTAACTCTGTACCAAGAATTCTACTCTTTTTCAGAGGATCTTTTTGAGTGTATGTATTTTAATTGTATCTTTAAAAAAGGGAAAAAAAAACCGAACCTGGATCTGCACTGTTGGTGGGTTATCATATTGGCTTCAAAATATGAGACCACCGCTTTAACCTTGAAACTGAGGGAGTGACTCCAGGTGCAAAATCAGAGGGCTCAGTCAGACGGGCCTTGAGATTGTCACTAGATGGTTCACATAAGGAATATACTTTTTTCAGGCTTTAACATAATCATTCGTCTCTTTATTGTTTCAGTTTCAGGTGTCCTGGTCCAGGTGTGTTCCAGTGTACTTTGACTGGACTCATGTTTGATGTGAGTCAGGGGGCAGAGCTTCTGTACAGAACTGCCCAATGGGATGAAAGACTCCTTCAACAAGCCAGTAAGATTGCTGCAGGCCCGCTGTTCAACATCGAGAGTTCAGAGGATGCAATCCATCAGCTCCACCTACCACATTGTATACCAAAACACGGTGAGCAAACCACTCCTGATAAGGTAACTATAAACCCATAGTCCTTACAGTGCCACGCTACAGACTGCAGAGCTTATTTTCCTTCTGAGTTCAAAAGGAGATGTTTAGTTTATTATTTATAGTTTATGTTAGTTTATGTGGACTTCTGCAGATTTTAGGGATTTATTTGGTGTCCACTGATAGACTCAATCAGCAGAGAAAGGGAAAGCTGAATTCAAGATATTTCAGTTCATTAAATTGTTCCAGTCAGCCATGATAGTTAACCGGAGTGAACACTCAGTCCTCATTTACACAGCTTTACCAGACTTCAAGGTCATTTAAGAGTCATTTAAGGCACGAGCCAGCAAGTATTAGAAAGCAATAGAATTTGTTTCCATTCTAAGATCTTTATTTTGTGTTTGCTTCCCCACATGGCTTCAAACCACTGGTCTAACTATGATGATGATGATAATGCTAATGATAATAATTGTAGCGACTTCCACAGTCGCTAGAGGCTGGGGATTGAACCTATTTGCCTGACGCACTGTCAACTGTACACAATAATGCGAGAGGTGGAATTGCTTGCTTGTTTATTAAAGTTCTTTGAGAGTTTACAGAGTAATGTGATCGACTCGTGATTCAGACTCTTAAAACCTCACAGGCTCTAATGTAAGAAGGGGAAACTCGTGCTGCGGTCAACAAAAACTACGGCTACCAGCCCTCCTCTCTGTCAAAATCAAACCAGTGAATGACAGACTGACAACACCCCCTTAATGTCACTGCTAGCACCCACATGACTCCCGTTACACATCACCATAACAACCAAACGAATGAAAACCCAGTGATCATTAAAATTCAATACATTTAATTATGGCTCCTACAATAATAATGATAATAATGATAATGATAATAATAATAATAAACAATATCCGGACATGTCAATATGCTATCCGAGCAACTAATTTTTATTTTTACAGCACCAAATGATAAGAGCAGTTGCCTGCTTTGTATTTTAAGGTAAAGAACCTAAAATATAAAAACCCTGCAGTGCAACCTCTGCAGGGCCCAGATTTGGTCAGATCACCCACCAATCAAATGACCCCCTATGAGCAAGCACTTTGGCGACAGTGGGAAGGAAAAACTCCCTTTTAACAGGAAGAAACCTCCGGCAGAACCAGGCTCAGGGAGGGGCGGGGCCATCTGCTGTGATTGGTTGGGGTGAAAGAAGGAAGACAGCATAACAATCTAATAGCAATCCTTGAGCGTAGTGATCAGTGTGCTTCAGTAAAATTCTCCATCTGTTAAGATTCCTGTTGCTCACAATAAATACATTTACAAAGTAAAACATGCAGAGGAAACACTGCTGTGTTTACTGTAATAACATCTTTACAGCTGTTTTGGGGATCAGTTCACTTTTTACTCACAGCCCTCAAACTTTGGATGTGTTTGTTTGACTTTGAAGATTGATTAGGATGACGTCACTTGATGAAAGTTGAAAGTAGAAAAACGAGAAAAGAATCAGAGCTGAAAGCTCCTGTTTTATTTTCTCGTTAAAACAGAGGCAGTTTTTATTAAAGATATTTTTGTTAATTTCATAGACTGTGTGCTGCTCTCTCTCTCTCTCTGCTAATAGGAATGAATGGAGCTCACCCAGCAGTCTCTGTTTCTCTCTTTCTCTCATCTTTAGGCCACTAATAATTCAAATCGGATATTTTTATATTATTTATGTATCTATATAATGTTTAAGTGATTGAGTAGTCTACATTGGTTTTCACAAACCACAGCAATCATAAAAGAGGGGGTATTATTTTGTTTCACACATGTGCTTGTCATAAACTGAAGCTGTCGTATGTCGTTGAAACATCTATCATCCCTAGAGTTCCTGCGTCATAATAATGTTTGTCCGAGGTCAGCATTGAAGCTGACCAATCACATTGTTTGTGATGTTATAGCTTTGGAAAGTAGACGAAATGTATTTACATTAATCTCTCGTATAGCAAATTGATAGGAATTCCAGGTTTTTTCTTTAATCGTTTGTAGAGTATAATAAATATATAATTTAGAGTTCCTGTTAGCCATACCTCAATCACTACCTATTTCACTTGGCTAGTGATTGCTGTTAATAGCTACTGCTATTTAAATGCTTCAATCATAATGTGATTGGTCACTTGCGATGTTGATTCTGGACAAACATTGTTATGATGATGTAGAAACAACAGCATCTCATGAGTCCATGATGTCCACACAAAGGCTGTGCCTGATAGAAATAAGAAAACAAGACTTCACCACTGGCTTGGCTTCTCTTCAGCAGTCCTTGATTCATCGCCTAACCCAGGAAACCATCTCAGTGTTTTATATGTCAAATTAGATTAGCAATGTCATTGTAATGAGGTTTTGGGAGTCAAACAAATGTCTGCCTGCTCTGTTTTTACAGCTCTGCACTCCAACGGTTTGTCTGTCGTCCATATCTCTGATGGTGAGATGGAAATCCTCAAGCCCCTAAACATCATAGACACACATGTGATTGTGGAAGTTACTCACCTCTCTTCCTTTGGCCTCGTCTGGCCTTTGGACATGCTAATGAGCTTATGGCACCAGGAGAAAACCATTTTGGGCCAAGTTTTGCTGTTCCTTCGTCCACCAAACCCCAGAACACAGACGCAAAACATCAATGTGTTTCTCCTGCCAAGGAACATCCCAGTGAAAGAGGTGAACATCTAGGGAAAGTTATACTTTCACTTATTTCAATCCTAACTCATCTCATCTTTTTCAGAGCTGCTAACAGGAGCTTAATTCAGTCAATGTCCATCTTCTGCCACTTCTCAGATATCGTTGTCTTTACAAAAATCTTCCAGCTTGTCCTGGGAATCATGGGGAGCTCCCAGACTAGCTGGGATTGTATATCCTGTATGGATGTTTTATATCAGGTTCATGAACATGTTTTAAATAATACCACGGTACATTCCAAAGGGCGTTTATGCTGCAGAATAACCTAATGTTGTATTACAGATCAGAAATCAACACTTTACATCCTACTGACCGATTAACTCTCCATCTCACCACTGGTTTTATGACTGATTTAGATTTTTGTGGGGGGCTTTTGCAGAGACTTAAGTGGCCAAAGTTGTTGCTCACATTTATGGTTGTGTTTATGTTTCTATTACAGTGTGGTCTCATGTTTTATATGCAGTGCTAGCAAATTAAAAGAAAAAAACACAGGAATGTTTTTGGTGAGGCGATGATTGTTAGTGCATGGAAGGAATCAATGTTCCTGAAAAGGCCAATAACAATACTTACAGGTTCTGTTTATCGGATGTTTAGTTACACAATATAATATATAATGTACATAGTATAATGTTAAAAGGGTTTTCCAGTTACAATGTAAGTTACAACTGTAATATTTAAAGAAATTAGGTCACTGCTGAACTGTATATAACCACCATCTTTAACATTGTATCATTTCATCAAAGTGTTTATTGAAGCTGCTGGCATTATGTTATAATTTATATTATAGGGGTTATCATAATAAAATATTAACATGTTTATTACAGGTGCAGTTATAACTACTTTAAAATGATTGAGTTAAATATATATGTATCATAACTCATATCCTGAGTATATTGGTATAGTAAAATAGAAGCTGAGCAAAGGCCTGAGCAAAGCTTCTTGTGGTATTTGAGTTTGCCTAGTTACAGGTGACGGAAGGATGTCCAGTCCAGGGTGACCTCAAGGCCTTAGGTCATCACCATATTTGGAAGAGTATGCCACAAGGAGGAACCTCTATGTTACATTTAATTCTTAAAATACCTGAATGTTCTGTACATGCAAATTATGTGCTTGTAAACGCAAGAAGGGGCGTCACAATACCCTGATGTTATAAAAGCAATCTAGAGTGTATTTTGGGTAGAGATGTACAACTGTTTTGCAGTTTGCACCTCTCCACGCGGCGTGCATTCATTAAAATCAATTGTTTGAACGACCTCTTCTGGACTATCATTGTTTTACTCTCATCCTCAATTTCTGAACCCGTAACATTTGGTGCATTGGCCCGGGGTTGAGGGGGAAAGTTGGAGAATGAGACTGAGAGGGTCCAAGGTGCTCAAACAGGCAGACACGAGTCAGTGGTCGAAGTGAGTGGACATAAGCCGGCTTATTTAAAGGTAAGGCACTACCTGTTGAATTATTTCCAAACAGTGCTGAATTGGATCTGAAAACAAATTGAAAGTCTACTCACTGAAAATTACTGGTAAAGGTCTGTTTTTAATTTTGGTGAAGTTTTCATGAAGTTTACCGGTTGAAGTAATGATAAGGAAGTATAAGTGACAGTACTGAGTAATGAGAATAAGGGAATGAAAAGAGAATTAAAGCAGTTGGACTGCTAAGTGAACTCTTAGAATGATAGGGAATTTGGTCATTGTGTGGGTTCAAGTCCCATTGGTTATGCAACCCTTAAGAACTTTCTCGGAGGTGACGCTCCCTGCTGGATAGAGAAATTTATCCTTCACCTAGCGATGACTAGGGATAGTTTCGGGCAACATCCGAGGAGAACTGGGGAATCTCCAAAACTGTTGAGGGTTGTCCTTAATCTTAATCCTGTTTGGGTTAAGATTGTTGTTTCAAATTACTCTAAATTATCTTAGGACGGGAGCGGGGCTCCTAGGACTGCATCAAGTTCAGGGGTGGGAACCCCCTCCCTTTTCCAGACGTGGGAAAGGGTCCTCCGGCGTGAGGGTATCCCAGGTGGCCACTGCCAATGACTTGGGACCATTGGTTTAAAAATAGCCCCTGGTAGTTTACCAGGTTGTCGTCCGGGACGGCATTGTGCAGTTTTTGGTCAGTAGAAACCCGGTTTCGGGCGTGAAACCTTAACTTAAAACTTCGAGAAAGCCTTGGCTGTGAGATGCCACAAATAGAGCTTCAGGGAAAGTTTGGGTTGGTTAACGCTTTTAAATTCAGGTAGGACACTAGCAATCGGGCCACCGTCGGGGACGGGATAATGGCTAAATTGGTCGCAAAAAACTCAGGGAGTTTTCCGCAGGGCGGTTATTATTAAATTTGTCGAAATTTGGTAGGTGTTTTAAAGGCCTAAAAATCTCTGCAGTTGTAAATATAAAGACGTCTGTAATATAAAATATGAGATCTATGAGTAAGATCAGTCTCTGGGTCAGTAATGCACAGCCGGATGTGCACTGATGGTGTGTGTAAATGCAAATGAGCAGTGGGGACGCGCAAAGAGGGTGGTTTCAGTTTCGACAGTATTGAGCGTTTTGCCAATTTTCCTGTATATAAGAGGTTGGTTTTGCTTATTATGAGAGTATGAATACAGTCTGAATATATTAGTGTGGATGTATAGTAAATGACTGAATTTTGATAGATGTATATTTTGTGAGCCATAAATGTTGGTGGGCTTTATTTTTCAGTTATGTGTGTGTGGGGAGAAGCGGTGAGGACGATGAGAGGTTTCAGTTTTCTTTTTCTTTTTCTTTTGACCTGCTCTTTCTGAACATGGAAGGCATGTCCAAAATACTCGTATGAAAGCGTATTTCGAGTGATTTTAACCGTGTGAATGCTGTCAGTATTTGATTTGAGTGACTCTGCATGATTTGTCTGAGTGAGCGGAAAGTGGATGTTTGAGAGAGAAAAGGCAGTGTGTGTGAGACGGGTCATGGCGTCTGAAAGACGTTAGAATATTTAAAAGTGTGTATGAAATATATTTCTTTTTTGATGTACAGTAGGATGTTTTACGTCTCTGTGTTATAATTTCTATGTTTGTATATAGGCTCTGTCTGCCACAGGCACTGCAGCAGGCTGGTTATTTTGAGAGTGTGTCTGTGTCTATGTAAATGAGACGCCTGTGACTTATTTAGAGTGACATTTCCTGTTTACTAATGAGTGGCTAATGACTGACTGCAGAGCCTGGGTGAAGGACGACGTATATTTTAAGGGAAGAATTGGGAAGAATTGCTTTTATTTCTACTATGTTGGCATTACGGTTGTTAAAAACGATGACTACTTTATGATACATGTCTGTCTCATTTTGCATGTGTGCGATTGGCTTTCAAATGTAGTTTTGTAATGTAACCTGTACACTCCATGGAGGAAACAGACCATGGAGTTTTGGAAGAAGATAGCAGAGATATGACTGGCTTTACGTTTAGTCTTGTGTTGACTCCAATAACGTATGGTCAGACAGGGCTGGTTGAAACACAGGTGCGTGTTTGCTATGAAATAGGGGCCACTGACCATGACTCAAAACACAAAGGCTGTGAGATTAAAAATTACTGTGAGTAACGGTTTGACTTTTGACTAGGGAAATAATATGCTTACTTTGGGGTCTATGAAGATATTTGACTTTGAGTGATGTTATGAGAGGTTGAGTTTATTTTTCTGTTTAAAAAAAAAAAAAAAAAAAAAAAAAAAAAAAAAAAAACACATAAGTATATGCACTTAGTACACCCACTCAAGAAATGATTGTGTGACTGATGCTACAAAACTGACCTAAAGAAGCGTGATGTGTGTGAGTGAAAGAGCGCTATTTCAATGTGTGTGAGTGAAATGAAGGCATATGGTTTTTAGATAGAATTACTGATTATTTGTAGACTGATTATTAAAAGGGAGTCTCTGCAGAAGCTGTAGAAACAGGAAACCGTGTGTGTGTGTCTGGGACAGGAAATGCATGCCCATAAAAGGGAAGCTCACGGTGACAAGTGTGCACCCAGAGTAGGGAGAGAGATTTAACTCTGGGCAGATGAAGCAAAAAGGGAGGTTTTAAGATAAACAATGAATATGATACTAATTATATGCTTTAGTGTGCCAATACAGGTGGACTCTCTCAACGTTGCAACCTTGAGTTCAGCAGCAGAAGAGTAGATTAAAAGAATTGGGAGAAAATAAGCCAGTCTTTGGCTCGAAATTGTGCAGCTTGAGCTCTCACTTTGTCCTTGACCCCGAGAAGAAACGCAAAGGACAGCCAATTTCCTGATGAAGACCGATAGAACATTGTGGACGTGAAGAAGTAACGGAAGCTAAAAGACAGTGCAAGCGAAAGCAGTAACACTGACAACGACTGATGAGTCCAGCAGCATGGGAGACAGCACGTGATGCAACATGCATGCTGGTGAAGAACAGCGTGATATGTCTGCTTGAAGGCACTGACTGTCATATTTGCCAAGCTTGGAGCAATCTTGGAAGAAAAAACTGAAAAGATGAATGGAGAAGAAAACAGAGCAAATGAAAATAAGACTGAAGGAAGAGGAAATACTGAAAGATCAAAACAGAGAAGAAACACACTGTGTTTGCTGGAGCTCTGAAGCCCGAACAGGACACTGTGAATGGAAAAGGACCAGTGAGAGATGAAGCTGGACGAGTTTGACTGCGAGAAGATAGGAGATGATTGGATTGAAATTGAACCCTGAACTCGGGATCGTTTAGGGATGTCCACCACATCACAACAAAGAGGTAAACAATACAAAAGGTAAAGATAATCAAAATAACTGACAACTATATTAATGAATAGAAAACACACATATACAAATTGTTACATGTGAGATTATTTTTGAAACGAATCAGAAGTGAGATAGTTTGAATCTAGAGCTCAGTGAAAAGATGCATAAATTAAATATGAATACATGAAAATGCAATGAATACATAAGGATGCAATGAAGAAGCAGCTTACACTCATGCAATGAAGAAACTGCTTACACTTAATTAAGATGATCACCTGGCATGCAATTAAGAAACAGCTTACACTTAGTGTATATTGACATGAATACAGGAGAATGTAATGAAGAACGCAATGAAGGCATGCAATGAAGAAAACAGCTTACACTGCATTTACATGACCACATAACGCAAGAAAGAACACGCTTACATACATGACATAATTGGTATTTTTGAATAGAAAATGAGAAATGGGTCGTTTAGGCGTCCGTGATAATAATGAAAATGTTTTAGTTTGTTATTTTCAGGAGTACAGCAGACCCGCACCAATTCTCCAGATCCAGGAGTCTGAAGAAATTACAGGTTAACATGAATGGATATGTTAAGGCAAGTTTCTGGTTGAATTGTTTACAGTGTCCAGGAACCTGACAGCAAGCCCTAACTGGTGGTGGAAGACCAGCAGGGCTGTGATTTAAGGTGGGGAAGTAAAATTTGGGTTAGTGATTCGGGGACGGAGAAAACTGACTCTGTAACTGGAGAATGGGAAAGTGTCTGTGAGACTGTGAAGCCATATATGCAAAATAGCACACACAAACATACGCAATGAAGATCGGCTTGCTACTTGTATGAGTGATAGAATGGTGTGAATGTTGAATAAACTGATTAAACTAGTTTAAAAGTGTGACTTAGGAGTGCTTTGCACTGACTGATGAAAACAAGGGATTAGTATAGGAAGAAAATGAAAATAATTAAATAATGTGATGAAGTGTAATCATGTATTTCTCTTGCCAAGTTAAATTGTTGAGTTATGGCTGAGTATGCAAAAAGTTTGAGAGCTCGTGTGAATGTCGACAGAGGAGCTGGCTGTGTGTGTGTGATTGAGGCCTTAAAGGAGGGGTAGATTGTTCAGAGGTGCAAATTTGGTTAAGAGGTTTTAAATTAGTGTTGACATATTGTCAGAACGTGCTTATTTGTTAGGTTAAATGTGAGTTTGGTACAATGCTTAAAGGGGGATATTGTGTACGAAACGGTGTAGCTTTTTACGTTTTGGGTGTGTTCTATGGGTGAAATATAAGAGTGTTGAAGATTTTGAGGTTGTTGTTTTATTTTTAAAGAGGGAGTTTTAATAATCATGGACATGTTTAAGGGGTTTTGTAACAGTGCAGAAAAAACCTGTCAGGTGATTTTGTTTGGTACTTTGATGAGCTAATACTCAGCTCTCTTTTTTTTCTCATTTTTGTTCTAAGCAGGCCTGCAAAAGAAAACAATGGATAACGGCGCCGACAATAGTCTCAGGAAAACAAAAAATAAGGTGACCTTTTTCTGATTACAATGGGCGAAGGAAAGAGGCCACGTGTGGGGATCTGATCAGATTGTGAGTCCCTGTCTAAAAGGATTGCAGCGAGCCAATCCAGTCCAAAAGTATAAAGAAATATTTTCCTAGAAACGACTAAAAAGAAAATAAATGATTATATAAATTAACTGAGTTTACTGAAAGTGGAAATCTGATTATTTGTGCGGACGTTTACCACTACCAGATGTTAATGCGTGTGAGTGAATGTGTGGGAATGGACAGGTGAATGGACGGACCAGGCAGACCATAGGTTGGACCGACTGGACCCTGATAAAAGACTGGACTCAGGTTGAACACATGACTGATAATTGTTCTGTTTTAACTTTTGTTTTATAACACAGGTGGGATCATAAGTGGAGAAGGTGAGTATAACAGGTGATGTTCTGGTTAACACACAGGTTTGAAGTTCTGGAGCATTTATACATAATGCGATAGGAGTAAACTTTTGCTTTAATTCCCAAACCTGAGTGAAGGATTTGGATTTTGTAACACATGAGATGTGTCACAAAAAGGGGGGTGTTAATATATGCGATTAGCTACATGAAATGTGCTGTTTTAGGGGTAATAAGCAAATGTCTATGTGACCTGTACCTAACAACCTTTGTGATGATAAACTTGTTTACGACTTGCTCTCTTGTAGAACATACAGAATTAGAAAAGGGGAACTTCAGCTCTGAGTTTAGAGCTTGAAATTAAATGTGGGACTTGAAAAGAGGAAGCAAATTTGGTACAGGACGTACTTGAGATGATCAGACGAGAGAAGGAGAAGGTCAGGAATAGTTTAAACTAAGATTGAGAAATTAAATGGGGAAAAAGGGGGTGTAGCTTCAGGGCAGCTCACAGCCTGGCGTAAACGCAAGGTGCTGTCACACAGCTTAAGTTATTTGGTTGATTTATTTTATGACAAAATAATAAGGAAATATTAAAAATATACAACACGTTGAGAAGATCTCTTATGTTATATTTTAGTGTTTAACATGGAAGATGCCTCTCTGGAGCTTCTCTCCTGATGCTACTCCAACAAAAGAAGTTTATTTACAGAGACTATGTCAGCTCCCAAACAGACAACAACAAACCAGGACTAGCAAAAAACAATATGAATATAAATAATAACAAATAAAGAACAATACAGAATCCAAATCTGAATCGAAGAACAAAATAGTGAAATGTAGATTATTGGGTTTTTCTCTGTATATATGAAGCATTTGTAATGTGCATCTGCTATGAAGGCTTGTAGAGGCCAGTTTATAATCACAAACAAGTGCTCAGCCAGACTGAAAAACAGGAAGCTTTAGTGCACAAGGCATATTAATAAATATAGACACAAAAAGAGGAACTCCCCATATAAACAACGTTCAAAAATGTGTGAAGTATAAAGTACCGAAATAACACTATATAAGTCACAGTTGATGATTCTAATGTTAGAGAGCTCTTGCAACTGGCGTCTGAGCTGTGCACGCTTACAAACACACATGATTTAAATATAGGCCAGGCCAAAGGCCTGGACTTGATGCAGCTTTTAACTTTACGGCTCCTAACTTGCAGGAATGGCTGGGAGTGTAAAGAATGAATGCAAAACATGCTTACAGACACAAACATGACAGGGGTTTATTTTACAGGGTAAAGGTGGACCACAGGTTGCTTTGTTTCTGCTTAGCAACTACTGAGGTAAAAGGTGTTAAAGTTAAATATGCAATAAGCGAACAGGAAACATGTGAGGGTGAGCCGGGTGAAACAAAATGCTGTAGATAATGGAAACTTGTCTAACGGGCATTAACCGTAACTTTTGCATGTTATGTATATGCTTGAAACCAAAAGAGGCGTAAATTCTGATAGAAACTTTGAAGTGTGTTTTTTAGCGGAGAGTCAGGCTGACATGGGGATGGTGTGTATTTTACTCTGTGTTTAATAAAACTAAAAGCGTTGCTCACACATATAAAGAGAATTGAGATTGAATAAAGTTAATATAATGGATAGAGCCCAGAACATGATAATATATAAGTGAAATCAAATGAAATGTGGGAGTTCACTCTTATTGGGAAAATAATTAGCCAAGAAATGTGTATTGAACTCTCCACATATATTGACACTGCGCAACTATGAGTGGGCCATGGAATCAAGAAACTGTTACATATCTACATTAAACTAGCCAACAAAGACTCACCACAAATGATGTAGGATGTGGCCCTGTAGCGGGGGCAGAAAATAATTTGCAAATCAGGGATGTTATGTTGATTATAATATGCTTACTTATGTACACACACACACAGAAGGGAAACATTTCAAAACAAAACAAAAAACAACTTCCCTTATCCTGTCAAGCACAGGAGTAAAATAAAAATCTTTTTGGGCTGAGAAACTTATTAAAATGTTCCTTACCACTACATGTTTATTGTATGCAATGATATTAACCATGGCTGTGTTGTATACTGTTTATATTGTGCAGGGTACTCCAGACCCCTTGTCTGAACACGGAGGCCAGTCCAGTCCAGCACTTCCTGAGACTGTAGTTGCTAAAACGGGATCGGTAGAAAGACAAAAGCGCGAGGTGTCAGGTAAAGGTGATGAGTGTCTCAGCAGCAATAATGGCATAGAGGTGAATTATGTTAAAGGGTCTACCAGCTCATTCACGTTTGATTTGTGTAACGTCATTAAGTGTACAGGAGCTAATAGTAGTAGGAGAGCGTATGATGTACAGGTCAGGATTTGAGAGTATATTTTTTGGGTAACGCCTAATCAAAATTTTGACCGCATTTGGTTCACTAAAACCTGCTGAGACTCTCTAACCTCACCAGGGACGCCATGATGGGGTTGGAAGAACAATTGGGTCCGAGTTTGCTGATGGGAGTGTAAAACCAAATGACCCTTGACGTGAGAGGGGAGGCGTATGCGCCAGGTTCGGAGACATGTGCGGCACTTTTATCCCTATAATACTGCCCCAGATGGCTCAGTAACCTGACCTCTGGTGGGTCTGAAGGTTTTGTCTAAACCAATGCATGAGCACTCAGGTATCGAAAATCCGCTGGCGTCCTGGATGACATCTGTGTTTGGACAATGGAAAGCTGTGGCTATGCCAGTGATATGTTCATTGGCTGTATTTTTGGGAATGTTGGTCATCGCTGGTTGTTGTATCATTCCTTGTGTAAGAGGACTGCTGGTAAAGGTAAAGGGTTGTGAACCCTGGCTGGGTTGAGGGCATCTATAGGATGAACTTAGAACCCATAGAGCCGAGCAGGGAGTGATGTAACACGAAGTGTGGTGACATTCCTGATTGGAATGTCAAAAGAGGGAATTGTAATATTTAAAGAAATTAGGTCACTGCTGAACTGTATATAACCACCATCTTTAACATTGTATCATTTCATCAAAGTGTTTATTGAAGCTGCTGGCATTATGTTATAATTTATATTATAGGGGTTATCATAATAAAATATTAACATGTTTATTACAGGTGCAGTTATAACTACTTTAAAATGATTGAGTTAAATATATATGTATCATAACTCATATCCTGAGTA
This sequence comes from Pelmatolapia mariae, assembly GCF_036321145.2. Classification (NCBI taxonomy): domain Eukaryota; kingdom Metazoa; phylum Chordata; class Actinopteri; order Cichliformes; family Cichlidae; genus Pelmatolapia; species Pelmatolapia mariae. The sequence goes on from NC_086229.1 coordinate 41,208,881, forward strand.
TATTGGTATAGTAAAATAGAAGCTGAGCAAAGGCCTGAGCAAAGCTTCTTGTGGTATTTGAGTTTGCCTAGTTACAGGTGACGGAAGGATGTCCAGTCCAGGGTGACCTCAAGGCCTTAGGTCATCACCATATTTGGAAGAGTATGCCACAAGGAGGAACCTCTATGTTACATTTAATTCTTAAAATACCTGAATGTTCTGTACATGCAAATTATGTGCTTGTAAACGCAAGAAGGGGCGTCACAATACCCTGATGTTATAAAAGCAATCTAGAGTGTATTTTGGGTAGAGATGTACAACTGTTTTGCAGTTTGCACCTCTCCACGCGGCGTGCATTCATTAAAATCAATTGTTTGAACGACCTCTTCTGGACCATCATTGTTTTACTCTCATCCTCAATTTCTGAACCCGTAACACAACATAGATGGAACCAGTTAAAAAGAGGGTGCTTTATCCAAACCCACCAAAATCCTTTTCGTGATTGCTGTGGTCTATAGCAGGCTGCCACAGTCACCTATTTTGGCATTTAAAAAAAATCAACATGTGTAAAAACACCTGCCAACTACTTGCTGAACTGTAGAGAAACCTGAGAAAGTTCAACGTGAAACAGAGATTGTTAGTCGTCTATTTAAAAACTACTCCTTACTGCTGCAGCCACTATGGTTTAGATTTCCGGTGTACTTTGCTTTCTTGACAGTTTCACTGCCAGCTACAGTTTCCTTTACATGTCCCAGAAAACAAAGACAATCCATCAATATATGGATAATTGATGTGGGGATTTAAAACTACTGAAGATAAACCCTCAAATTACATTTGTTATATTTTAAGGTGAGTTGGAAGCATGGATATTCCAAACACATTCCAGCATCATCTGACTGTGAATTCTTCCAAGGTCACAGATACACTGTTCTCTGTCCAGTCGCCAGTAGAATCCAGCCTGCAGTGAGTAATTAATCTCTTTGTGCTGGAACCCTTTGTCTCTGACATTCTTCACTCTGAGGACTCTGGGTGTGACAGGAACACTTGCACTGTGTTTGCAGGAGAAAAAATTTCACCCTGATTTTGGACCAAACTACCATCCAACATTTGAGGTCCGCCTTCCTGCAAACACTGAAGAAGTGCTGATAACAGTCCAGGACCAAGCACAGACAGAGGTCTGGAGATGGGACACTGATCTGACCGGTAACATCTCTAATATCACTCCACCTAATCCACTAGATCAGAAATAATTAGGAAATGTAGTCCACGTGGCTTTTCATTAATGATCAAGGATCAAAAGCAAGTATTCTTCCTCCTTCATTCTTCTCTTCTTCTTCTTTTGGCCACTCTATTTAAGATCATCTGTCTCATCTCCATATCAAGGTATCATATCAAGGCGTGACAAGGTATCCTCCTTTGTCACGCCAACCCTCTGTACGTCCTCCTTCACTGTATCCATGAATCTTTTTTGAGGTATGCCTCTTTTCCTCTTGCCTGGCAGCTCCATCTTCATCTTCCTCTCTCCCTCCTCTGCACACGTGCAAACTTCTCAGCCTCTCTGACAGGGAGCTACCCTGCTGATGGACTTGTTTCTGATCCTGTCTGCTCTCTCATGATAAACATTAAATTAAATTGTATCTGCTGATTTTGAATTTGTCTCCAGCCACGTTTCATGATTCATGCTGTTATTGGTCGAGTGTCTGAAGATCAGCGACGTTCATTGATGATTGATTACCTGCAGAGATTTCTCTGGATTCAACAAAGCTTAGACTGTTCTGTTATCAAGAGTCTCTCTTCTTTTTTGCTTGGTCCTCAGATGTTCAGAGCAGAGACAATCAGCCAAGGCTCCAGAGCCTCCCAGCAGACAAGCGTCTGTTCTCAGTTCGGATTCAGTTTGTGGAAAAGGTGTCGGATTCGACTCTGAACCAGCTGCTGGACAGGCTGCTCCAAGAAGAAATTATAACTATGGAGGAAATGGAAGCAGCCAGAATCAAACCCAGGGCTGAACGAGCTCGAGATGTTATTGATGTGGTGCGAAACAAAGGAGAAAGAGCCAGCTCATTCCTGATTGATGCTCTCTGTGAGTTGGATAAACACCTTTTTGGCAGCCTCGGCCTCAGCTAAGGTGGAGCTTCAGCTGGATCTAAACATTAAATGCTTCACTCATCATACATCATCATACTTTTAAACTGATGGCACATAAAAGCTTTGAAAAGTGTATCTCAGGACCCATCCAGACCCGCCCACTTCATATTGTGGTATCAGTGGTTTTTGTCCACAGATTCTTGAAATTGCTGAATTTCACTGTTGCTAGGTACCATCCTGCTGTGTCTGCTTGTGAGTTACTTCCTGTGTGCATATGATTGTAATGGCATGATGGCAGCTGAAACCCAAAGCTGTGGACTTGGATTTGGCTTTATTTCTGCTTGTCTTCATCATTGCCCTGTTGGATTATAATTCTGTGAAAGACAGTTGGTTATGGGTTCCATGTATGCCTTGCCTGCTAGCATCTTGCACCCTGCTGTTATGTGCTGGATTGTCTCATCTTTACACAGCCTGCACCTGGGGTCTTGCCTGGTGTGATAGACCCCAGCCTCTATGGATCTTGTACTCAGAGCTTGTTCTTGTGCTGCCATGATTAGTGCCTCCGTGCTGTCTTTCAGTCCAGCTTTGTCCAGCCACTGGTAGGATTTCTGGATATCAGCCACCTCCTCTATCTGCCGGTGGTACATACCGTGCAGGGGCCTGTCCTGTTCTTCCATAATGGTGCCTCCTCTTCCTCCTCATTCTTGGGTTTCTGCTGCCTGAGGTATTCACTGAGCACGCAGTCGGTTCGGGCCATCTTTGTACGGTTTTTACTAAATTAACTACCTTTAATTTAGCGAACTCCCACCGTAAGGGTGTGTTTTAACTGATGAAACTGTGTCGTACTCAGGCTCGGACATCTGATTGCTGCCTTTTATAAGTTTTATTTCACAAACTAACACCAGTACAGTAACTGTGCCTTTACAGAAGCCAGGTAATCAACTGAAAAACACGAAATAAAACAACCATACAACATTAACAAAGCAACATTATTAATCACAGTACAGTTTAGTAATAGTTATATTTATAACTTTGACATGTTACTTAGTTAACACAGAAACTCACCAGCTCGGCTTCATCAGTTATAACAGCAATATCAATGAAAAGAAGATCCGGCAAGTAGGGGCTATGAGTGACCGTTAACACCATTCCAGCCCCACATAAATCCGTCTTAAATAAATGTGTCATTTAAAGCAAACATGGGTCCGGTTGATAATAAAACACAACAAAGCAAATTGGCATGTTAAAAATATGGAAAAACAATCTTCGTGATGTATTCGTGGATGTTAGTTGTCTCATCCTGGACTGTGGTGCTAACACTTACCAGTCCCCGGCCTCTTTCCTCTCGCTTAGCGTACAGCCTAAGCGAGAGGCTGTACGCGCGAGTGATGGGCTTGGGGTGAAACCCTCCATGCATAGTCAGGAGCTTTCTATATTGGCCAAACACAGAAAAGTGTTTTTGTCCAGATGAGCCCAGAGAAGAAACACGAGTGTTCACAGACATCAGAAGCTCAGAGAGGTGAAACATGAGGTTGGAGTCCTCGTCAGCATCCAGAAGAGCTGCTGTGAAACCCTGAGTACTCATGACAGACTCTGATGGCACAAACACATCATGATTCAAACATGAAGACAAACATGGAGCTCCTGATCCTCCTGCATGAGAACAAGCTGACATGAGCGCTGTGTCTGAGAGTGTCTCCCTGTCACAGTGACAAGAACACAGCTGCTGCTCACAGTCATTAAACTGACCTGAGGTCAGCTGCTAGCACGTCTCTGTGCTCCTTACATATGAACCATGTGACCTCACATCAGTGCTGTGGATGACTGTAGTCATAGAAGAGTAGAGCTGTAGCAGGTGGTGTGAGGAGGAGGAGGAGGTGGTGTATTCTAGTTAACGCAGTACTGAAACACTCCAGCAGAGGGCGCTGTTAAGTCCTTATTGTAACACAGTTACTGTGTGCAGTTATACTTCATACATAATCTGCACTGATTTCAATCAGACATGCTGTCAGTAAATGATTGGTTTCTATTGATTCTACTTCCTGTTGACTAGTTTGATGACAGTGAAACAATCACAGCTGATTGTGTGATGATGTAAACTGTCACTGTTACATTCAGTGTGTGTGACATCATGTTAGTGCAGGCTGATAACAGCCTGGTTATGATGCTGTTAGAAACACATGAACGTGTCCATAGATCAGTGTGTGTTTAACATGAGAGCTTCAGCCCTGCTGATGTGTTCAATAAAGACATGCAGGAAAACTGATGAGACTCTGAAATAACTCTTTATATTTATAATGTAACTCTGCATCAAAAGAACAACAAAGGATCCCAGACAGGTTTATGTGAACAAAGACGATTCTGATGTTTCTGTGTTTCTTTTTTTTTTTTTTTTTTTTTTTTTTTTTTTTTTAAACCTGTCCCGTTTGGTTCTTTTGCCATCAGAATTATTGTCTAAAGGCGAAGAAAGATGCCCAACGGAATTACTTTACCAAATGGACCATCCCAGCCTTGCCGTAATGGTCCATTTGATTTACCTTTTATTGTTTATTTTATTTTATTTTATTTTATTTTTTTTACTTGCTAGATACGGGACAGGGGAAAAGAAAAGGGAGAAAGAAAGAGGGGGGAAAAAACAAAACAAAACAAAAAAAAAAAAACAGCGGAGAAGAGGGACGGGGATAAAGGGCAAAAAACAAAAACCAACAAAATAAGCAGACAAAAAATACATATATCGATCACCTGGATCACCTGTTGAGAAAGAAAAAAGAAAACAAGCAGAAGAAAACGAGAGTAATAGAATAAACAACATCACAATGATATATGGGAATATAACACTACATACTTAATATTAAACATTATTGTGCAGCACGTAAGATCGACAGCGCACAGTGTGCTTTGAGGTAGGAGCCAAAAAGGGTGTAGTTTGTGTGTGTGATCACCTGTGTGTACACCTGTGAGCATGAGCGCGCTTGTATTTAAAAGGTTCCTTAATGTAATGATCTGCTAGAGGGTGTGGGGGGCCACAGTCCCATCCTCCAGGGCATGAAGCAGGTATGGAGGAGATCAAAACTCCAGACATCCAGAGGCCCCCAGAACACAAGAGACCAAGGAAGACCAACAGAGGGGCAGCCGCGCCACTGTCCCAGAAAGAGCTGAGGAGAGTCCCAGATGAGGGATCACTCAGCAGCCGCGGAGCAGAAGCCAGGGGGGGTTGCAGTGACGTGCCCGTGAGCTCCGCCGGCAGCCAGCTGTGCCTGAGTGACCGAGCCCCAGGCCGAGAGGCCGAGGGCACCCCACCCCCGAAGTGGCCCGAGCGAGCCCCAGGTTCCAGGCCCGGATAAGCAGCCACCAAGGAGTGAGCCGGTGTGTACCTGGACGCCCACCCCCGGACACAAAGAACCACCAACGCATCGATGTCTGAGGGCGTCTGCCACCGGCAGGGGAAGTGGTGGGGGGAGATAGGCCTCCAAACCTTGGAGGGCCTGAGATGTCCCCAGAGAGGTGGCGTCTGATACCCAACCTGACATATAGACACAGACATACAGGCACACTCAAATACAAACATCCATTCCCACCCTCATGCTCTCATAGGCAATTACTCCACACTCAACCAACGTGGAGACAGACATAAAGAGACGCTGTACACACAATCACACTCCCCAAGCGTACTCTAAGAACCGGGTCTAGGTACCCTTGCCCCTGGAGGGGGAAACTGCACCCAGACCCACGTGGTGTTACCCTTTTCCCTGCAGTGGGGAGAAGCAGACTGCCCCGACTCCGCAGCAGCAGGGAGGCCCCACACACCAGACCCCAGTCGGACGGCCAACTCCTCCTCCTAGCCCCCCCGCTCCAGCAGGCCGCAGAGACCGGGGGTGTGAGAAGACTCCAAACCTCCCTCTACCCGCTCATATGTAGTGTTGATGTATATGTGTTCTAAGGTGCAATTAAAACCCAGGAGGGCATGGAGCTACCTGCCAGAGAGCAGCAGGTAAGCGCATAGCCCCTCCTGATAGCCCTCAATGTCTACGTGTATTTAAAATTGAGAGGTGGGCAACGACGCCAGGGGTGAGGTGTACACCCTGATGGTAATTTGGAGTCCGTGTTGTGAGCCCACCCCCAAGATCCTATATGTATGTGTTATGAGAGTGTGAGTAATGTGAATGTCTAAGTTGTGAGATAAAATTGAGGCAGAGGCAGCCAGAAGGGGACAGAGGGGGGGGGGATGCCTCCTCTGCACCCTGGTGACACACCCCTACCCCAAGGCCCTGCATACGTGGGTGATTGTGGTGGAGCGGGAAGAGGGAGGCAGCTGGAGATGGGGAGGGAAGAAAGGAAGGGGCAAGTGACCCCTCCCTGGGGCCAGCTCCCCCGCTGACCCCAGTAGGCACCCCCATGCTCTGCAACCCGCCAGGGAAAGGGGGCCCAGGCCCATCCGGACCAGGGCCCAGTGCAGCAGCACCGCCCGGCCCCACAGAGCCCGGGACAGCCCACCCGACCCCACTACAGAGAAAACTGCACCCACCCCATCATCCACTCATCTTCCAGACTACACAAGACAATAGACGCCCAGGCTGAGATCTTCCTCCACCTCTCCTATATCTCCCCCTCCTGCAGAGAGAATTCCTGAGGAGAGGAAAGGAAAGAAACAGGCTTGTTCCCAACAACAAGCCTGTTTCTGTGTTTCTAACAGTTTGACATTATTAGTAAACAGACTGCAGTGAACAGGATTTATAAAGAGCTTATATATAAAGATATGACAGCTGTTTGTTGATCACTCTGTGTTTGGACCTGATCAGTCCAGCTGTTTACTTGAAATATGTTCATTTACCTGTGACGTTATATTTATGTTCTTGTCTCTGTTGAAAAACACATTTTAATGTCCCTCAGATTTTTCTCCCAGATGAATAAATATAAAAATGACACAAACTGACTGCAGCTACTTTTTGTCCTTTCTGTCAGAAACCTTCATGTGACTCATGAGAGACACGTTTCAGCTGTTTGTGACAGATCAGAGGCCAACAAGTCATTTATAACACTTTCCATCATTGTTTAGCACAAACACATGTTGACACAGCAGCGGGGCCGCAGTGAGAGTCAGAGCCAGGAGATAAAAACTCCTGTTTGACCACAGCCTCACTTTGTTCCTGCAAACACTTCCTGTTGTTGACTGGGTGGAGTCAGGAAGCCAGCGAGGCCCTGCAGGACTGAGACTGCAGACTGGGACGTGCTCTGTGATGGAGATCAACAGCATCACTGACTGTTTCTGTGAGGACACCATCATCCCAGCAGGGCTGTTTCCCAACAACAAGCCTGGACCATCAGAGACCTGAAGCTGCTGCTGAATGAAAGAAGAGGATCTTCAGGTCTGGAACAAGGACGAGCTGAGAGTGTTAATAACGTTACTAATGTTCAGCTACACTTTACTAGGTCACATCTGTGACACACGTCACTTAATTAAAGAAGGAAATATTGGCTCTGTTTTATCTGCTGGGCCCAAAAGTGACTCCCCGTATTTAAACTGCTGTGAATAACTTGTTGGTCTATAATATGTGAAACATGTGTCAAATGTCTCCATCATGAAAGATATCAGGTCATCTTGAGCCACAAAAATATTCCTATCATGAGGTAGAAGCTGGAATCAGTTTGTTGCAGACGTTTATATATCCCATATTTATCCAGTTAAAAGTTGAAATTCAAAAATGTCTTTTCAAGAGTCGTCTGTCCAAGAGGAGCAGAAACAAATATAACAACAGTTATTTAAGCTGTTTTAAAGGCCACAAAGGAGCAGATTGGTTATAATGCAGCTGCTTCAGAGGAATAAAGATGAAACACTGTTTTTATTTCATGTGTAACACCTTTCAATCATGTGTTGACTAAAGTCTATTGACCAGTATAAGTAAAGACATCACACACACACACATGGAAACACTGAAACCTGTTTTTGGTGCAGCAGCGGTCCCAGCTGCTCGCCTTTATCTAGACTGGGTCGGCTGCTTATCTCAATATAATCAATGTTTAAAGTTCTCAGTGTTTCTGTGTTGCTTCGTATAGGATCTCCCAGCATCATCACTGTGCTGTCCAATCATTGTGTGCTAGGTTACCCTTATAGTGCAATGTGTGTTTGCACAAAGAGAAGCATGTGTGTCAAATATAAGCACAGGACAGAAAAAGCTGCCAGTTTCTTCTATTTAGAGTCAAGTTAGTGTTTTGTGTCTTTGTTTGAGGCCTAATGTCAAGCAGAGGTGTGTGTAACTGGACTGCTCTGTTATATGTGTGCTTCAGCATCATCTTCGTCACTGCTGATTCCTTTGTGTCATCATGTGTTGAGAAGAGAGAACAGTTATAACGGAGGAGCAACAGGAAGCCCTGAAATCTGCATCCAACAAGGAAGTGTTGGCTCACCAGTGATCCCAGCAGAGCCACTGGTTTGGCTCCAGTTGTTCTAGATTCAATGATGTTGTTCCTACAGATACATGTTAGCATCTTTATTGTAGTAAAGTCTTGTAATGTGAAGCTAGAAACAAGGCAGGAAACAGCTCCATGATCTGATCTTAATGATGTTGTTTTTATTTCTGTCTTTCAGAACTGGATTGAAACTATCAAAGGTCTAAAAACAGCCTCAACCCTCCCAAAGACAAACTTTCCACACGTCATCTTTCAGCTACAATCTTTGTTGCAGGGATCTTCTGCCAAACAAGGCTGAGAGAAGATTTCTTACAGCTGTCATGTTGATGCTGTTTCAATCTTTGGGCAAACACACTCATATATTAGGGCTGATATCAGGGCTGCACAAGTTCTTTGTGATCATGAATAATAGAAGTGTGCCTGTTGAAGATCATGTTTCTACATGATTATATGTCCTGTTATTGTTCTGTATTATATTCAGCTTTCAGCATCCTTTCCCAGCCCCTGTTACACCATCCATACAAAGCCAATCTGACTGTGAGCCAATGTGTTTGTTTGTGTTGGATCAATAGATTTGACAGACTTGGTTCTCATCCAGAGGGAAACAGTCCAAATTCAGATCTAATGAAATGATGGAGGCTGTTTCCTACCACGCTGCTAATGTGTGACTAACAAGGCTCATGGTCTCCAGCAGACAAGCGCCTGGAATGAGGTGAGCTGAGTGTTGCTTTGGTGGGTCTGTGCCCACGTCATGCATCAGGATTCATATTGGCAATAGTTCATATCTCTGTTCTTTAGCCTTCATCACAAAGCTGTGAAGGAAAAACAAACATCTAACAGGATTTGATGGATGCAAAGTCCACTGAGCTCTTTGTCATTTACAAACTTGTCCAACCAACAAGAGCACAGATGAAAAACACAGTGACACTTAAAGGATTTTGCCATATATGAGCATAGATTACTTTCATATAGATTTGCAATGCAGGCTTTTGGTGAGCCGCTGGGTTGTGTCTAATAATCATCTCAGCATTTTACAATAGAATAGCTCTTTATTAGCTCTTCATTTATTGTTATTGGACATGAAACAAGGAAGCTGTGTTTCTCATTGGATGTTAGTTTCATGTTCATCAGGATCATTTTCTAAAGAGCTGATATTTAGACCATTTACTGCACTGGCTGCACATTCTGTCTACATTTCTCTGTATGTGCTGTGTTTGTCTTTCATATTTCTCCATATTGACACAAACAGTGAACAGCAGTAGATCTACTCTTCATCTGTTTTAGGCCCAGTGAAAGATCTGAAGCAGAAATGGTGTCATTAGGAGAAGAAGAACGGCGAGGAGGCAGCAGCTCTTAAAGATGAAACACAGCAACTTAGCCCTGAGCTCAGAGAGCTTCACATGAAAAAGCTCCTCAAGCAGATCATGTCAGAGGTTTGTCATCAACAGGAGGAACTGTTCATATCATAGGATGAAGGATGCTGTCAGCTGGATGAAGAAGGTTATTTAATGGCAAACGTTCACATTGAAGTCAAATTGTTGTGGTGTTGAACAGATTCATGGACTGATTGTCTCCAGAATGTTAGAAGAGCTTCAATGAATCATTAGAAACAACTTACAGCTGCACAGTTGTGTCAAACACATCTTTGTGGGATTTTTGTGTTTCTACATGTGACACACGTCTAAAACATGCACACAATTTGAACACAAACAGGGATCATTTGTTCCCACAGCCAGATGCTGAGAGCCATTTCCTTGTAGTCCTGTGTCTATATATATGTAGCATTAGATGTTATTGGAATGATTGTCAGCTTTGATAGTTTCATGTATGTTTAGCTGGACGGCTGTTTGATCCTCCACATGTTTAAAGGTGTCCAGTCCTGAGACACTGGGGGTGGAAACAGCTGTGATGTCATTGGACTGTCACAGAGACAGAAGTGCATGAAGTGAGCAGCCAAGGAGCCGCTGATGTTTTGGATTCAACAGCATTTGAAAGGTTGACACAGACACATTTGCACATAGAAAGCTGAATTTGTCATATGCCACAGTGAACTCACTGTTCAGTGTTTTTCAGGAAGCTTCTTAACTGCCTCTGCTGCCAAACAAGCAGCTGATGTCCTTGAGAAGAAGCTGAAGAAGTCTTCAACAACAAATACAGGAAGTGGACTTTCAAATACTAGATTCACTTTAGACTCACACAAGAAATGACTCAACTAGCTGTGTTTGATTGACTCCTTTGACTCTATGAAAGCTCAGTGTGTGTCTGTACACAGACTGTTGTGTTGGACTATTATTCAGTTGTTTTCAAATGTCTGCATCTCAGTGTAGATGAGGCTGGGGGTCATGGGAGGCCACCATAGCAGTCTCTTCAACATCATGACATCATCATAAATGCTGCTGGACTGTCTGATGGGCTGACGGTGAAAAAGCCGTCGGGAAGGAAACAGAAGACATTTCAGAGGCTGCAGCAGATTTCTTTGATTTGGGGCCTTTTTCAGCTTTATTGGACAGAGCAGTGAAGATAAGTGACAGCAAAGCAGAGGGAGAGAGAAAGGGGACGTGGTCAGAATCAAAGCCAGGCCAGCTGCTCTCCACCTCGTGGCACATGGTCACCTGCTCATCCTAGTGAGCTCCACCAGCAGCCCTTTCACACAGTTTACACTGTCAAACACTGTGTGTGGACCTCAGCTAACAATAGGCTCCATTTAAGTCTGGACTACATGCTTTTATATTGAGGCAGATTTTTCACTGTTTTTATTCCATCAGCAGCTCAACATCATGAGCAGCTTTGACATAAAGACATCAAACTCAAGCTGACTTTAAACTGGATCTACTTTTAATACAGGGGCTCAAAAACAACTCACATCTTTATTATATATCAGGACAGAAAGTCATCTCAAATGGAAAACAGCTTTATTTGGAATAATCAGCACTATCAACTGGTTTGGGATCTCCACCAGTTTCATGTCTTTCCAGCTTCTCCAACAAAGTTCCTGTAAAATCAGCATCTTTATTGGTTTGATAGTGATTGATTATTCAGTCCCAATCTGCTGTCATCTAAAGAACAAAATGATGTTTCTATGAGTCAAAAAGCTCCAGATGTTGTTCACAAAGAAAACAAAGATTAGGAAGTTAAACACAAAGTGTTTGGAGCCAAAATGTTCCCAAACTGCTCTTTTTGAAATGGCAGAGGTACAGTGGTGTCTAACAGCACACTGTGGAAGGCAAACATGTTCTTGTTGGATGAAACTTCATGAATCCTTTGTAGATTTGAGCTTTTGGAGCCTTTCTTTTCTCTTCAGGTGTACAGAGGCTGAGGAAGCAGGTGAAGCAGGTGGAGCGTGTTTGGAGTGTGTAGTTAATGTGTTGTCTTGTGTAGTTAGTGTTTAGTGTTGTGGATAGTTTTGTGTTGTGTGTCAGAACAATGAGGCGACTGCTGTCTCCAGGTAGAAACAGCAGTGATACACCTGCTGCTGTCAGACCTGCAGGTATCAGGCTGTGATGTTCTCCTTTATAGTGGACAGAAATGATTTTTTTGGAGTAGCACAAATAATTTGTGTGGCATCTTATTGAAGAACAGCTGATTGTTCTGTAAATAGTTTGAAATGGTTATTTAAAAAAAAGGGTAAAAGGTAAATGGATGCAAATAACTTTGTTGTTTGCAAAACTTGTGCGTATGATTTTAAAATTGACAATTAATATTTGCATTTGAAGTTATGAAATATGATTCATTAAACATGTTTATGGTTGTTACAGTAAAAATATAACTTTTTCTACTGTGATTTTATGTTTTTTGTCTGATTTTAGATCAATTCTGGTTATACAGTATGACAAAATGAGAACATAACTGTAAATTCAGGCACGCGAGGTTGTGCTAAAAAGAATGATACCAAACAAGGCAAAGTAAATAGTTTTTAAAGGTAAAATGTGGAGAGAAAATCAAGAGTAGTAAAAAAATGGCCAGTTATACCCTGGACGCCAGAGGGTTAAACGTTCTTTGTTTGTTTTTTTAAAGTAACGCAATAGTTACTTTTCCAAGTAATTAATTACTTTTAGAATATTGTAACTCAGTTACTAACTCAGTTACTTTTTTGAAGAAGTAACTAGTAACTATAATTGAATTACTATTTCAAAGTAACTTGCCCAACACTGCTGAGGTCTGAAATACAACCCGCCATTTTTGACTCCTTTAGAGTTTACGTTTATATTTCACCCTCAGATTGTTTCATTTTATTTTTTTCCCCTTGTCTTGTTTGGTATCTTTTCAGCTCAACTGAATTTAGTTGTTTTTTTCACTGACATACTGCATTAGTATTACTGATCTGAAATCACACAAAGAACTTAAAATCCTAGTAATGTTTTTTACTGTAAAAAAACCACAGACATGTTGAGTAAATTTTTATAACTTGAAATGCAAATATAAAATGTACATTTTGTAAACATATACAATTATTTATCTAAAAATGCAGCCAATACACCTGCTGTTTTTTTCATTGTGTACAACCAATTAAAAATATCACTAAAACCAAAATGAGAGAACAATCAGGTTTCGCAATAAGATGCCCCACAAATGATGTGTGCCAGTAAAAAAAAAGTTTGTCCACCAACAGACAGAGGAGAACAGCACAGGGATAAACCTGCAGGCCTGACAACAGGAGGTGTATCACTCCGCTGGTTTTCTACTTAGTGACACTGTTTACGTTGCAAATGTGCCTTTGTGACATTCATTAGTGCCCTCACTGACACACAAAACAACAACTACACAACAGAACAACTACACAAGACAACACAACACACTAAGTATACACTGCACACTAAACGTCACAAATCTCCCACATCTAAAAACTCTCTCTCTCACTCTCTCTCTCACTCGCTTGCTCTGTCTCGCTGTCGTTACCGTCTATCCCAAAACTTTCCCTCTTCCTAAACAACCTACGTGTTGACTTTTTTAAAAATTCGACATGGTACATATTCGATAGGAAAGAGGTGGCTTTTTTGCCTTTCTATACTGTTTTCACGGTGTCCTTAGAAAACGCTTATATAGCGTGGCTATAGCGTAGCATATATATATTGTCATAACTCTGGATTTACTGGCCTGTAATTAAAATGTATACACTTTGAAGTCCCAACTTTCAATGTGGGCTGAAACAGAGACTCAGCGTGGCTGCAGCTTGTTGTTATGCCAGCTTACATCAGTCATGTGATTTGGAGGTGCAGCGTGTCCGTGGACCACGGAGGGTTAATAACACTCACCTTCCTTCCATTTCCAGAGTGTAACAACCAACCATCTGTGTAAAATCCGAAATTCCCATGGTGTTGTTCAAAATGTGCTCTGGCACAATCATAAGCACCGCTTGCTACTGAAAACAATTAAAAAAAAGCCGTCCTGCTATGGGCTGAACCATTTGTTAATGGTCTAGGGGGGGGGAGACACTATCCAATATATTCAGTTTTAGCATTTATATTCACTGCTGACTGTAACTATGCTCAAACTGTTAATGCTATCTTATTTTAATAAACAACACTGTCATATGCAAAACTGGGGTGGCACTTGGGGTGGCAAGGAATCATTTTAGGGTGGCACTTGCCACCCCATGCCACCCTTCTAGATCCGCCCCTGTCTCTGTGTGACCTCTCAGACTGTTTAACAGATCAGACACAAAGAGAATCAGAGCAGCTCTTTAAAGACAAACATGAACCCACTCAGGTCACACTTTCCCCACAGATATGAGCATCACTGTCCTCAAACAGCAAATGACCAAGTCTAACATTTGGATCTTTTCTCTTTCATTGTTTTCTTTTTAATGAATCTTTGTAACAATCTGAGGATGTTTCAGGTCAGAATCCGGTCAGAATATGAATCCGATATAGTGTGATTTTTAATCAATAAAACTGTTTTTTTTAAATATCTTGCTGCATTTTGTATAAGTTCATGATCATGTTTAAATAAACAACAACACTAAAGCTACTCTGTTATACGTGTATGTAAAAAATACACTGCACCCAAATTTTCATAGTTCAGCAATACTGATCAATCTAATAAACTTAAACCTACTCCATCCTTCCTATTCTGGTATTTTAAAGAGTACTTAGCAGAAATATTAAGCAACCTAACTAATAGGGTTGCAAACTCCCAGCAAAAAAAAATAGGGAACCACCCTCTACCTCATGATGCTTAACGGTGCGTTCACACCGAACGCGATAGAGGCGAGCGAAAACACCCCAAACGCCCCTAATTTGACGCGTGCACATTCGCACCTCAACGCGTGTCCAAGAAAAATCCATTGCGTCTCAAAATTGCATCTTTCCACGCACGTGAACCGGAAATGTGGGAGGAAGTTGTGCCAGATGTGTTGTGCTGCAGATGTCCTCTGAATAAACACATTATCTTGTTAGCGGAAAGGTATTTGTACATCAGTGGAAAAAAAGCGGGACAGTAGGCGGGATTGCTAGCTTTTGCGCGGCTTCATCGGGTCAGTCTGGAAATTAAAAAGAAGAATGAATGAACTTACCAGGTTGTCCAATCTCCTCACTAATGTGCCTCCAAGCTAGGTCCGTTTTATTCCTGTCTCGGTAGAAGTAGCAACTAGCATCATTTAGCTCTGGATGATTAGCCACGGCAGTGATGAGCTTTTCCTCCATACTGAGTGACGAATGAAGGGCTTTGGCTGGATCTGCCCCTTTGACCTAGTTACAGCCACGTCACCAGGCTCCTGATTGGTTGTCGCGGCGCGATTTGACGCCGGAGTTCAGATTTTCCAACTCGAGCGGTTGGCGCGATACGCGCGTGTGCACGAAATGCAACACAAAATCTGACACGCGTGGTATTCTTCGCGAGTCAAACGCGCCCCACGCGCTACACTGACACGCGTTTCAGGCGTTTTGGCGTTTTCCCGACGCAAATCTGCTTCCGAATTTTCGCCGGACGCGCAATCGCGTGTCATCGCGCTCTTTTCATTGACTTTACATGTGAACCTGACGCTCTGGCCGCCTCTATCGCATTCGGTGTGAACGCACCGTAAGACTTAATAATTACTATATACAGTAATGGACTTTGATACATTTTACATCAGATTAAAACTTTGGGTGTAAGATTCAGATAATTATTTATTAAAAGCTAGACATTTTAAATGAGAATAAGAAAGAAAAGTATTTCTTTGTGCCCCCCTTTTCGCCCCCCTGGCTAAACTTTGCTAGATCCGTCCCTGCACAGTTACCAGCTGTCAGCTACGTAGAAAAGGATCCTTGTGTAGAAAGTAATATTAAATAAATTGTTACAACATCTTATCAAGCTTAAACGTGCTGCTGTAGTTCAGCCGCTGGTTTCCTCTTTCTGGTGCAAAGTGGGCCAAAAACAAAGAAGAGAGACGGACTCGCGACAGAAAAGCTGATCAGCTGATCATTAATAAGTTTCACGATTGAAGTAGCAGCAGGAGAAAGAGAGAGAGAGAAGAGGCAGACGCTCCATATATCGGTTGTTAAGCTTAACGTGGGTACGCTTTACAAACATTCAGAGATGAACTTACACACTTGCTTTACTTCTCTCTGGGATAACTTCCTCAGAGATGAAATACCGGATTGCTAGCGAGGCTACAAATACACACAGCTGCTCTATCACGTGACGCATACTGCTCCGACATGCTACAGTTATGAGGCAAGTTACCCCATGTCGCAAGTTTTGTGAGTTGCTTTTTTGATATTTAATGGATCGGATTACATTTTTTATTTCTCGCCGATATCCGATCCAGTAATTGACTATGTGCACGATAGCATATGCTAGTTCCGGTGCGGAAAATCCTGTGTGGAGCTTTGTTTCCGCTGTCCTATTCGCGCCCTGTTTAATGTCCAAAAGAAGTTAACCAAATGAATGAATTATAGGTCGATTTACATTTCTATAGATGTCTTGGTCATTTACCCAATATAACTGTAAATGATGTTCATGGACTTGTCGATATTTTGCCCCCACGCCTAAGAGCAAAAGAGAAAAGGGATTCAAATGTTATATTTCTCAGCTGTCCCTCGTTTATTGCGGGTGTTATGTTCTAAAAATAACCAGCGAGAGGTGAAATCAAGTAGCCAATTTTTTTTTTTTGATGCGTGGACATTGTGGACATCCAGTACTGCACTTTTTAATTTAGAAGGTAAGTCACAACATACCCTTCATACATACTAATGTATAGAAACCCTCACCAGCAATCGTTCATTTTTTTGTGTAGCTTTTTTCACGGTTTGTTAACATGCTGTGTAGGTGTGTACTTGACTCGCTGATATCGACATAACGGGAAACATCTGTGACTGTTGTTCACCTGTAGTTTGAATGCTGGACATTTGCCTGTTTAAAGAATAAGACCAGTCACTATACAGAGATGCGCTTCTGTATGTGGACGATGTGTCTTCTGCTGCAGTGATGCAGTTCTGTTTGTGTTGAGTGATGCAAACAACCGATCGATCTAAACTCTTTAAACGTCAATCACGTGGTTACCGGCTACCGGCGAAAATAATCGGGACGGTAAGCCAATTTCTGTCTTAGCTCATTTGCGCCGCTGTGTGTTTTTGTGGTCTTCTTTTGCGGCTAATTCAGTGAATTTTGGTCTGATCGTGGGGAAACTTGGTGTGTGGAGTCAGTGATAGCTCTGGGAGCTAACCAGCCTATCTTTAACCGGTTACTTACATGAAGTCTGAAGAATTTCTGGTTCGGTTTTGTTTGTTTAGCGGACTTCTGCGCATTTACGTAACTGCTCGTTTAATCGCGGCTTATATTCGGTGTGTTTGGTGGTTGTAGACATGGTTTATATGACATTTTAGCTGAGATTCTGAGGTTTCTGTGGATACCACACTTGTCTGGAGTTATATTTCACAACCCGCGTTATAACTGATTAAACGTGATCTCCTCCTTTTTGCCCCCGGTACCGGAGACGTGGGGCTTAAGTGGTTAAACGTCAAAATCTATCATTAGATTTTTTGTGACACAACAGTGGTGAGTGTTCCCACCCTCTGCTCTTTGGAACTTAGCGCAATCTTTCCGTTTTCAAGTTTTGGACATGATTTTGGAGTATATCTTCGCAGTAGCGATTTACCGCAAAGTAAAGCTACCGGAAATGTGCAACCCCGCATCCGGCCTCAAACCAGGAAGTTAGCATTTTCTCGTGCACATAGTCAATTTAGGTCAGTATCGGACCGATACCGATACGTAATATCGGATCGGTCCATCTCTAGTTTGAATTAAAGCTCTTTTATGGTCACTCAGACACTTTAGGACCACATAATGTTCACATCACATGAGATGCATGAATCACATGTTTAATCCACATTTTTGTCTCCTCAGTTTGAACTGAAGTCATTTAATCATGAGTGAAACTAAAACATCAGCTCACAGCTGCAATCAGCACAAATCAGCTGTCAGAGCTCACAGTGTTTGACTCTGAGACTCATTCACAGTCTGTAGCTCAAACTTGTCTTTGTTGACTGTGTGAAACTCTGATCCACAGCAGAAGAGTTCACCTGATGTTCACATGAAGTGGATCCACAGTGAAACTTCTCAGTGTAGAAACACTTTGGAGACCTGATCATTATTCCCATGCTGTCCTGACTCAGATCATTTTCTTGTTGGTTAGTTTTAGAAATTTGTGCAACAAGAAGGTTCTTGAAAGAGAACATTATAGAAAATTATCAGCAGCTTAAACTGAGTCTTGTCTCCAAAGTTACACACACATCACTGTGTAACAGGTTTCTGCTTCACCCTGCTGTAAGCCCAAACAAACTCCTCCACTCTGAGCTGTGTTGTATTTTTTAAGAAGAGAAAGAGTCTGGTTGATTGTTGCAGATTTATTTCTTGAATGGAAACATAACGGTGTTGGGTCAGTGCAAATGTCTCGCCACACAAAGAAATGTAATGTCCAGGGTTGTGCAATCCACATATTTAAGTGTCTTGTGCAGTGCAAATATGCTTAAAAGTGATTTATTTAAGTGAATTGTGATAGAGTGACTTGATTTGATGACCACGCAGTGTAGTTGCACAGTGGCCACTAGTGTAAACAAATGTCTAGAATGTCCAGTGTGTGTGTAACAACCATATGTGTGGGTCAGTACTATGTGGTGGTGTGGTTGAGAGACCGTATCGCCTGCAGGAAGAAGCTCCTCCTCAGTCTCTCTGTGTTGGTCTTCAGGGAGCGGAATCGCTTTCCTGACCTCAACAGAGAGAACAGTCCGTTGTTGGGATGGCTGTGGTACTTGATGATCTTCCTGGCCTTGGTCCAGCACTGCCTGCTGTAGATTGAGTGCAGGTCAGGGAGCTCGGAGCGGATGGTGCGCTCAGCTGATCGCACAACCCTCTTTAGAGCTCGTCTGTCCTGCATGGTGCTGTTCCCAAACCAGGTTGTGATGTTTCCTGTCAGAATGCTCTCTATGGTGCACGAGTAAAAGTTACTGAGCACCTTGGAGGGTAGTCGGAAGTCTCTCAAGTGTCTGAGGTTGTAGAGACGCTGTCGGGCCTTTTTCACCACGGTGCTCATGTAACAGGACCATGACAGGTCCTGCGTGATGTGAACTCCGAGGTATTTGAAACTGTCCACTCTCTCCACTGGGCACTCGATGACAGGGGTCTGGTAGTTCTTCTCCTGCTTAGTACTGAAGTCCATTATCAACTCCTTTGTCTTACTGACGTTTAGAAGGAGGTTGTTCCTCTGGCACCAGGTCTCCAGATTCCTAACCTCCTTCAAGTAGGCCGTCTCGTTGTTATCAGAGATCAGGCCCACCACGACGGTGTCGTCAGCAAACTTGATGATGGTGGTGGATCTCGTAGTGGCCACTAAGTCATATGTGTACAAAGAGTACAGCAGGGGGCTCAGAACACACCCCTGGGGAGCTCCAGTGCTGAGAGTGATGGAGGCTGAGACATGTCCGCCCATCCTTACTGCCTGTGGTCTGCCAGTTAGGAAGTTGGAGATCCACTGACGCATAGATGAGCTGAGTCCCAGGTGCTCCAGCCTGGTGGTGAGTGTGGAGGGAATTATGGTATTAAATGCAGAGCTTCATCTAATTTTTTTTCACAGTCCAATTTCTGAGGAGAAATTTTCCATGAAAACCATGATGTGTTTCTCGGTTACCTGGTCAGTTCAAATTCATAAAATTCGGAATTTCGTGTCGTTTTCACGCAACGTGTTGAGTGTGTAACTTTTAACTTTCAGTCCGAGGCTACCGAACAAACATCCAGGACTACCGGAAAACTTTTTTTTTCTCTTTTAAAATCAAAGCACGGGCGGAGCGATCAGATAAAGAAATTTCCTTACAAATCAAATGTAAATAAATAAATAATAAATAAATAAATAATGAATAACAAATAAAATTTTATTTATATAGCACCTTTCTAGACATTCTAGACAGTGCTGCACATAAGATAACAAATAATAAAAGGGTAAAACAGACAATATAAAACAGGCAGAAATTTAACCAAAAACAGTTTTAAAAAGGTGAGTTTTGAGTTGTTCTTTAAAAACAACGACTGAGTCCAGTTCTTAATGTATGAGGGAGAGAGTCCACAGTCTCGGGGCCATGGTGGCAAAAGCTCTGTCACCCTTAGTTCTCATCTTAGTCTGTTTTATAGCAAGTAAGCCCTGATCAGATGACCTCTGATAGGGCTGTAGCAGATCGGAGATGTAGGGAGGTACCAGTCCATGCAAGGCTCTAAATGTCAACACCAGGATCTTAAATTCTTCTCTTGCTCTCGGCGAAGGCGGTCGCACTTTTTTTCCTCCTCCTCTCCTCTCCCTTAGCTTTCCTGCTTAGCCTCTTGTGTCCTTGTCTAGTCTTGTGTTTTTTGTATTACTTTTCCCTGGAACACACTCTCACAGTTTGTTCTCTAAAACCTAAAAGAGGAATTATGGATTTGATCAACTGGACCCTGAATGCAATTGACACCCCTTTCTCAACGAGAAGTCTGGGCTCTGGTGAGCCTGAGTGCTGAAGATATCTACCTATTCGGAACCATGGTAACAGGGTTCTTGCTGATCGGAGCTAGCTTGGCTCTGGCTTATCGAAGAATTAAGGAAGCGGAACCAGCTGTTCAAACCCCCACAAGGCTGCCAGCTGGAATTGAAACGATGGGACGAGACGTGAGTTTCTCAAAATGGGCTCATTGAGTGCAGCACGGATGAGATCTTGGAGAAGCTTACGGCTGCCGTGAAATCTCAGAATAAGATCTCTGAGTGCAAACTGGATTACATCTAGAGGGGCTCGCTCGGAATAACGCCTCTGAGCGTTATTCCGTTATTCTGAGCGTTATTCCCAAGATTGGATCACATCTTGGGAAGTGCACTGCGGTCGTGAGTTCTCAGAACCTGCTCTTTGAGTACAAGAATGACAACACCATGGAACGTAGGTCTGATAACATTAGTATATGTGAGGGGGCAAACTCCTCAAGATTGTTTTTCTTGTGACATTACCAATAAGTTTGATGTGTCACATGGCCCTCTTCCTATTGAAAAAACAAAAGTTGTATCCAAGATGGCCGACTTCTAAATGGCCACCATGGTCACCACCCATCTTGAGGAGTTTGCCCCCTCACATATACTAATGTGCCACAAACAGGACTTTAATATCACCAACCATTCCCATTTTATTACGGTGTATCCATATAAATGGCCCACCCTGTATTCTGTAAATAAACTGTTTGAAACTTACTGGTTCAAAACACTAAATCCAGGACCATGAGCCACAACAAGCATGCCATGAATGTAATATTTCAAGAATCGAGGGTCAGGTCACAAGTACTGACTATTTCCCTGCACCATGCTTCCTGAAACTGGCAAATTAAAGAAAGTGGGCCATTACGGAGGGTGGCTTCAAAGTGGAGCCACCCTCTGAAACAAGCCATTTTAGCTCATGATGAGAACATGATATTATATTTTCTTGTGTGTCTGTGTTTAGTGACTAAAGCGATTTATTTTGATTAAAAATACTGTCTTTCAGACTGGGTGGCTGTAACCTGACAAGCAGAAGTTGTCGAACTCTGTCCTCACTTCTTAACTCCCAGTCGTCCACACTGAGAGAGCTGGACCTGAGTAACAATGACCTTAAGGATTCAGGAGTGAAGCTTTTCTCTGCAGGACTGGAAAGTCCTCGTTGTAGACTGGAAAATTCTCAGGTCAGTGTTCAGACACTTATTTTTTATTCTTACATACACAGCTAATCTTTATATAATTTGTAACTGATGTGTAATTCATTTTTTCTTTATAATTGGACTCTTAATTACTCACTAAATCATTTCATATTCATATTTGTGGGTAAGAACAAAAAAAAAATCATTTCATACCCTGGTCACCATTACATAATTAATTAAATGTGGCAATAATTAATTAAAATTGGAAATAATTAATTAAAATGGGAAATAATGAATTAATTTTTTTTTACACATTTAATTAATTAATTATTGCCACATTTAAATAATTATTTATTGATTTCACATTTTAATTAATTATTGCTACATTTAAATAATTATTTAATGGTGTATTTAATTCATTTTGGCACAGTTGACTCCTTCAGGTCTCACCATGAAATAATTTTATCTGTCAACCTCACCCATCAATCCCGGGGTGGGGGGGGTGTTAACGCTGATCGAGTCGAAACCATTGCTTTGGCCTGGTGGCCATTGTTTTTAGCACACAACAACCGGCATGTTGAAACTAAAAGAACTGAACTTTGGAAAAACCCTGTTTGTGTGTCACCAAATACCGTTTCAATATTTTTTAGCCGAGAATGTAGTGGTTTAATCTTCAGATGTCTGGTCGGTTTGTCAAGATACAGCCTCTTTTCAAAAGTGCTTCGGTGATTTCGGAGATGTCTGCCCAGTCTCACGGCAAAGCGTGGGACAGACCCGCTCGCCTCGCAAGCATTCGCAAGCCACCGACAAAGCGCAGGCCCCGGTTCACAGCTGTAATAACCCCCGCTGACACTGACTTCATTTACTGAGGTTATATTTATCGGGTTTTTATTTCCTGATGTTCTTATGTGTCCTACGTGTTTCAGTCGCCAACTCTGAATTATAACTAACATTAAAAACATGTTTAAGGAGGAGAGAGAGCAAATACATTTGATTAACAGCTGATCTTTGGGTTTTTGTTCAGTAATCAGCGTGGCCTGCGTATGAACGCATAAAAGAAATAACGTTGGTGCTTCCGACATGTAGTAACTGCTTTAACTGAACAAAGGTTGTTCGACACTATGAAACACATACAGACTTCATGATGTTTGGCTAATATTTTTATTGTGAATATTAATCATGAGGGTAAACGGCCCTGTACACCACGGAGCAAGATCAGCATATCCACGATATCTTCAGCTCTATGAGTTAACCCAGAGTTTCACAGCTGACTATCTAACGGTCATCTACGAATATGTCACGGGTCATATCAATATGATTTTACAGAAAATCATCCTTATTACTGCCAACTATTCCAGAGACGTGAAAATATACAATATAAAGAACAAAAAAAATAGCAGTCTAACGCAACACTGTAACAGAGATGAACCGTCAGTTTGTCGCAGATCAAAGTGGAATGAACGTGATTGGTTGAACAGGTGTTCGTGATCTGTGTTATCTGCGTTTTTATCAGCGTAAGAGACTCAGCAGCAGATTAGAATAACATTTTGGTGATTTAATAAATCACTAAATTAATACACGCAAGAAACGATCAAACCTGTTCCGATAATTTGAGTTTGTATTCCCTCAGCTGCAGACTCGCTGCTGTTTAAATGTTTGAGAGGAAGATTAGATATAAAACAAACGTCAAACATAAGATCATATATGTAAAATTGTTGTCTGACTTGCGTCGATCCAGCCACTAAGAGTCCGTGGTTACCATGGTTACTGCATAAGCAGTTGTAATTTAAAGAGCTGGCACAGCAGAAACCTACTGGCTACATGAGTGTTTGTTTGTCATTGCAAAAGAACTGTCTGAATGGTTAACTGAAGTTAACTTGGATAAATTATAGTTAAAGAGTATCACAGAGAACGCCCATGTGAGCTGTGTGACTGTTCACCACTACACTGAAATAAGTAGGCTATTACTGAAATACACATGCTGTATCATAAACTATGATATAATAGGGAGGTCCTATTAACATGTTTAATTTTAAAGGACACCTCCCTGCCTTTAGTCTCATTCATGAGCAGTATTAGTTTTCTTCTAACATCCAGAAGTCTGCACGATGTGTTTCATAGTTTCTAACAAGCCTTTGACAGGTAAACATAACATGACCGAAAAAGCAAAAAAAAAAGAAAATCACACAAATTATATGTTAACCTCATTTATTTTTAGTTACGTAAACTCTAAAAATTCTAACAGATCGCTGGTGCTTAGAATACAGTTGAATAACTATTAAAAAACAGATGATATAATATTTCTGTCCAGGTTGCAGTCTTCATGATGAACACGCTGTTGCAAACTCTGCTCCTCTCGGTGGAAATGCGCCTCCTCTTTCCTCTTTGTATAAAACATTTTAAAAGTCAGTTTAATCTCAAAATTCACTGTCAAATCCAAACACACCACATAAAGAAAAGCGAATGGTTTAGTCTAACACAGCGAACCATTAAACTTCAGTAAAACTATGCAGTTATGAAACGTAACTTTAACCTCAGCCAAAATAAAACAGCGAAGTAAACGTGACCCGTCAGACAAAACCTGAGTGAATTAAGTCCAGTGTTTAACCACTGAGAGCTAAAACTCAGGTGAGGTTTCAAAGCTGTGTGCGGTGATTGGACATCAGCCGCTGATAAAGCTGGCTCGCCGATAAGGTGCTCTGTAAGGAAACGAGCTCCAGCAGCTCTGCGCTCGGGAAAAATACTATATTTACTTATCTTATGCAGAAAAATGCGCTGACATTGCGTTATATCGAGCACCAGCTGCCCAGTTAAACTGTGACTATCACCAAGTAACGTGGGCGTGTTTCTTGAATCAGCAGCAGGTGTTAAACAGCTGACAGGTGAGGAGGAGGATGCATGCAGGTAAACTGACGGTCTGTTGAGCTGATCGCTGGTGTCGTGAGAAACATGTCAGCTCGTTCTTTATGTTACAGAAGCACAGACACACAAGACCAGGCGGAAAGAGACGATCGTTCGGTGAAAATGAGAATCTGCGAATGCAACATGTGGAACACGGAGAGTGGAATATGTAAACAAACCGGTTGACGTAACCCCCTTGGTGCCCTCTGCATGATGACTGTTAGCAGAGCAGTGAAATCTCTGAAAACATGTGAGCACTTTTGCAAACATGTTCTATGCTGACAACCTGACCAGACATGTGAAGATTACGGCGCGACATTCGCGGCTAAAACACTGTTAAAAGTGTAGTTGGTGACAGAAAAACGGGGTATTTAAAACTACACCACCACCATTGCTGCCTGTGATTTGAAATGCATTCTAGGACACCTGGCTGCCTCAAGTCTACAGAAGCAATCGATTATCTAGGATCGACCTGTTTTGACTTACTTTGCACGGCAACCAATCAAATGTTAGAGAAGCTGCATGGGCAGCGTTAACCCCGCCCCCTGAATTTGATGGGTGAGGCTGACAGATAAAATTAATTCATGGTGAGAGCCAGGCGCCAGGACTGCCAAAATGAAATAAATAAATATATCATTAAATAATTAATTAAATGTGTCAATAATTAATTAAAATGTGAAATACATAAATAATTAATTAAATGTGTCAATAATTAATTAATTACATGTGTCATAACTATTTATTTAATTAATTAATTCCAATTTTAATTAATTATTGCCACATTTAATTAATTATTTAATGGTGTATTTAAGTAATTCATTATGGCAGTCCTGGCGTTCCATACTCATCGCGTCAGTATATCAGCTTCAAAACCACAAATGTTCTATTTGACAACTTGACAACACCATCATAAAACTGCAGATTCAGCAATGCATGCTTAAACTTTCACCTATTAAATAAAACCCCCTACCCGTATATGGGTGTATGGATGTGTATGTGTAGGTCTGTGCAAGCACAGGATGTTCATGTGTGATCTCTGCACTTAAAATGACCTCAGGTTCGACAACCAGGCTGAGGCCTTCCCGTGTGGTGATGATCTTAACTTCTATGTATAATGTATAAAACAAGTGTTTCAATCTAATACCACTACTTAAAACTTAATCAAAGCTTAATCAGAGATATAAATGCATAATTAAACAGCCTGCTCAAAACACCTTACAATCTGACTCTGCTTTTGGTTTCACTTTTGCAAAGCATGGCGTTTCCTATCTCCCTTTTGCACAGAATATATTTCCTGTCCCTGCAGTCTGCACAGAAACGTCTAAGCTTACAGGAGAATAAAAGCATTTAAAATTATAGATTCAACTCAACAGTTTAACGTGGTTCTTACTGGACCTGTGATAAAGACTAATATGATACCAATATATTTGAACATCTGAATGCATCTGAATGCAATATCTCTATTAATAATGAAATGGTAATGATGATTTTAAAAATAGCAGCAAATAATATAAGCAAAATATTTCTACTCTTAACAATATAGATATATATATATATATATATATATATATATACAAATAAATATATACAAAAAGACTAGTTTTTGAGTTTTTCAGCAGACAACGCTAAACATCAGACTTTCAAATGAATTAAAACTCTGGGTCTTTGGTTGATTAATATTTTTTAGTTTGTTTTTCTCTGTTTGGGAACTGACACAGTCTGTCTTTTTTTAATCTTTTTTTGACCACCTGTTTACTTTGGTTGTTTTGCTATCAGAATTATTGTCTGAAAGCCAAGAAAGATGCCCAACACATTTACTTTACCAAGTGGACCATCCCTGCCATACATTCAGTCTGTGTTTATAATGCAGATTTTCTGCTTTTATAATAACACATTTTATATTTTCTCTAATCGCAGAGTGACTCAGTGTGGACTCTCAGAGACTCACTGTGAAGTTGTGGCCTCAGCTCTGAAGTCCAACCCTTCCCATCTGAGAGAGCTGGACATGAGTAACAATCAACTGAAGGACTCAGCAGTGAAGCTTCTGTGTGCTGGACTGCAGAGTCCACACTGTGGACTGGAGACTCTGAGGTGAGTTCACTGACTGCGGCTTTGGTTGTTTTTTCTATATTTCACACCTTTGATGTTTGAAAATTTCTTTACCTCATAACTGTTCAGGATTTTCATGATATGAAAAAAAATGTTTTGTCTTTAGATAATAACTTTTTAGTTGGTTTTACCGTTTGTTTCTAAAATTTCTAAACTAAAAGGTGGACCATGTGGAGCTTACAAGGGCTCTGCTGTTTATCATACTTCCTGAAAGTGCCAATCGGTAGAGGAACTAAACTTCAGACAGAGAATCAACCTGATGGACTGCAATAGGGTCCAGTATGAGAACTAAAAAAAAGTATTTGAATTATGCCTATCAAAAAAAATCACAGATTAGTGACCAACAATCCTGTGTACCTGTGCCAGCAGGTACTAAACTAGTGTCACTAAATGTACCAACTTCATACTGGTTTCCATTTAGAATTATAAAATTATGATTTACTGAGCAATTTTAAAAATGTTCTATTTGTTCTCAGCTTAAATTTGAATTTATTTTGTGAACCATGAATTGGAATTCCCACTGACAATCTTTACTTTCAGCATCAAAGGTTTTTGGCATTGAACACAAATACTTTTTTATTCATTTATTACATTTTTTTTTCAGACTGAGTGGCTGTTTCCTGTCAGACACGAGGTGTGAAACTCTGTCCTTAGTTTTCAGCTCCCAGCCCTCAAGCTTGAGAATGCTGGACCTGAGTACCAACAATCTGCAAGATTCAGGAGTGAGGCTTCTGTCTACTGCACTGCAAAATCCACAGTGTACACTGGAAACTCTGAGGTCAGATCAAAGGATATTTATTTTTCATCAAATGATATAATCAACCAATTAAAACTTTTAGCTATTAAATGCTAGCTTTATCCATTTAGTGTTATATATTTTTATATTATTTTTCATTATTTTAAATCACAGTAATTTGCCAAATTTCTGATATGCTTAAATTAAAGAAATAGCAATTCCAGCTAGTTCTGAAACAATTCTCAATATCTCCCATCCACTGCATACTACAGAATTACCTCCCTCGGGTATCGCAGGAGGACATTTAGGGCTTTCCAATAATACCAAATGTGAAGGGGTGGGTCTTTGGGAACTTTAGTTTTTTCATCAAGGAACATGGTAGCCATCATTGCAAGCACATTTAATGGGAAATAGAAAATTAAGTGCATAAAACTTTTTTTATTGTGCAATTTTTGGCTATAGATGTTGTTAATATATTTTAGATAAGTCTCTTAATAACACTTTAAAACATAGTATGCCTAATTTTAACTTTATTTTAGTATAGTATTGAAGTGTTTAAAAAATGTCCTCTGTAGTGGATATTTGTAGTCATTTCCTCAATTGTTTTCTGTTTCTTCAAATGATTAGAAAGGGAGTCTGTTTTTAGAAGCAGAAATATTTTTATTACAAATTGTTGAGGGAAATTCAGATCTTGAGTTGTCTGAATCAGGCCCCTATTGGCCAAAGTGAGGCAATGATGTCTGAGTCTACCTAGAACAGAAAAATTGTGCATTGATGAAAAAAATGATCTCATATACTGGTCGCTGCCCACTGGGCCAGTATGTACCAGGCAAGCCATACCGAACTGGATTGAATGTGTTTTGTGTCTTAGCCGCGCCAACTGGTTTGGTCTTAGACTTTTTGGTCTACCAAGGAAAGACTACCTTCAGAGATACAGGATGAAAGGGCAATGGAGAGCAAGCTGTTCTTAATTTGGCAGAGTCTGTTCCCCAAGGAACCCACCTGTTCTTTGACAGGATCTTTACAACTATCAACCTCCTTGACACCCTAAAGATGAAAGGGCTGACTGGAACTGGAACCTTCATGAGTAACAGGATTTCAAAGGAGTGCAAGATCATAGAGGATAAGCCCTTCAAGAAGAAAGAAAGAGGGGCATCAGAGATGGTGGTCAGACAAAGTCCTCCTGAACTTGCTGTCATTAACCCTTTAAGACCTACCATAAAACCAAGTCTGCCAGAGCTTATCTTTATATTTTTAAATGCTGTGGTGCCATTTTTGGGAGCATTTCAAGTTGATATACATCAATACAACCGTTATAGTCCAAATTTTAATAAAATGTATGCTTTAAGTCCATAGTAACTACATAAATAGCAAAATTGTGCAATAAACTACAAAACAAATAAAATTGTTTTCGTTTTTTTTCACAGATATTTCTAGTTAGAGAAATTTCAGAGGTTTATACCTCAAAAGTATAAATGCAAAAAAGTTGCACAAAGTAGTTTCCAACCTCAGGAAATTTTATTTGAGTGTCTTCAAAGTTTTATTTTTGACATACACCAATTTTTATATACTGCAAGAAAAATGAAAATAAATATTGTAATGCATATATGCAACAAAACAAAACAAAAAAAAACAGCATGTGCAACAAAATAAACTATTTACAGCAGTGCAATTTGAGTTTTAAGCATCCCAGAAACTATATAGAAAAGCATAAAGTCAAACATGACTTTTGAAAACACCAGTATAGGCTTATAAGGCCTTGAAGGCAAAAAAACTACATTTCCCGCCAAAATGACATAACTTCCGGTTTGGGGCAGGTAATGGTGGACATACGATAGTTTGCGCTGACGTCTATTCCAACGTAGGAAGGATTATGAACAGCTGATCGGATCGGCAAAGCGTGTTTCTGGAATATTATGTTTTTGATGCTGCAAACATTTTTTATGCAACTTTTGCAAAGCTATATGTGGAAGGAAACAGTGACCTAGGATGAACTGATGGCACTCTCCAATGCCCTTTCCTACAAAACTGCTTTCCTACAAAACTGCTCAAAGAAGTCCTGCCATTAATTAATTCTTCAATCTTAAATATGATCAACCTATCTCTAATAATCGGTTATGTACCACAGGCCTTCAAGGTGGCTGTAGTTAAACCTTTACTCAAAAAGCCATCTCTAGACCCAGCTGTCTTAGCTAATTATAGGCCAATCTCCAACCTTCCTTTCATATCAAAAATCCTTGAAAGAGTAGTTGTCAAACAGCTAACAGATCATCTGCAGAGGAATGGCTTATTTGAAGAGTTTCAGTCAGGTTTCAGAGCTCATCACAGCAAAGAAACAGCTTTAGTGAAGGTTACAAATGATCTTCTTATGGCCTCTGACAGTGGACTCATCTCTGTGCTTGTCCTGCTAGACCTTAGTAAATGGTAAATGGACTGGTTCTTATATAGCGCTTTTCTACTCTTTCTGAGCACTCAAAGCGCTTAATACAACTAATTCATTCACCCAATCACACCCATTCACACAAGCACTTTTTTCTGAACTCAAGTGCTAAGTATCTATCATTCACATTCATACACATTCACACTCCGATGAACGCATCGGAGAGCAACTTGGGGTTAGTATCTTGCCCAAGGATATTTGGCATGCAGCCTGGGATCATAGCTGACCTGCTCTGCCACCTGAGCTACAGCCACCCCATAACGTGCAGCGTTCGATGCTGTTGACCATAATATCCTATTAGCACGATTAGAACATGTTGTAGGTATTACAGGTACTGTGCTGCAGTGGTTTAAATCATATCCATCTAATAGACTCCAATTTGTACATGTAAATGGAGAGTCCTCTTCACCCACTAAGGTCAATTATGGTGTTCCACAGGGTTCGGTGCTAGGACCAATTCTGTTTACACTATACATGCTTCCCCTAGGCAGCATCATTAGAAGACATAGCATAAATTTTCACTGATGACACGCAGCTCTATCTATCCATGAAGCCAGGTAACACACACTAATTAGTTAAACTGCAGGAATGTCTTAAAGACATAAAGACCTGGATGGCTGCTAACTTTCTGCTTCTTAATTCAGATCAAACTGAGGTTATTGTACTCGGCCCAGAAAATCTTAGAAATATGGTATCTACCCAGATTCTTACTCTGGATGGCATTACCTTGGCCTCCAGTAACGCTGTGAGGAACCTTGGAGTCATTTTTGACCAGGACATGTCCTTCAACGCACATATTAAACAAATATGTAAGACTGCTTTCTTCCATTTGCGCAACATCTCTAAAATTAGAAATATCCTGTCTCAGAGTGATGCTGAAAATCTAGTTCATGCATTCATTACTTCCAGGCTGGACTACTGTAATTCTTTATTATCAAGATGTCCTAAAAACTTGCTGAAAAGCCTTCAGCTGATCCAAAATGCTGCAGCAAGAGTACTGACAGGGACTAGAAAGAGAGAGCATATTATTCCTGTTTTGGCTTCCCTTCATTGGCTTCCTGTTAAATTCAGAATTAAATTCAAAATCCTGCTCCTCACATACAAGGTCTTAAATAATCAGGCCCCATCTTATCTTAATGACCTTGTAGTGCCATATCACCCTATTAGAGCACTTCGCTCTCGCTCTGCAGGCATACTTGTTGTTCCTAGAGTATTTAAAAGTAGAATGGGAGGGAGAGCCTTCAGTTTTCAGGCCCCTCTTCTGTGGAACCAGCTTCCAGTTTGGATTCGGGAGACAGACACTATCTCTACTTTCAAGATTAGGCTTAAAACTTTCCTTTTTGCTAAAGCATATATTTAGGGCTGGACCAGGTGACCCTGAATCCATCCTTAGTTATGCTGCAATAGACGTAGGCTGCCGGGGATTCCCATGATGCTTTGAGTTTTTCCTTTCCAGTCACCTTTCTCACTCACTATGTGTTAATAGACCTCTCTGCATCGAATCATATCTGTTATTAACCTCTGTCTCTCTTCCACAGCATGTCTTTATCCTGTTTTCCTTCTTTCACCCCAACCGGTCGCAGCAGATGGCCGCCCCTCCCTGAGCCTGGTTCTGCCGGAGGTTTCTTCCTGTTAAAAGGGAGTTTTTCCTTCCCACTATCGCCAAAGTTCTTGCTCATAGGGGGTCATATGATTGTTGGGTTTTTCTCTGTATTTCTTATTGTGCGATCTACTGTACAATATAAAGCGCCTTGAGGCGACTTTTGTTGTGATTTGGCGCTATATAAATAAAATTGAATTGAATTAAATAAGATGTAAGTACAACTCCTCCGGTGTCATATGCAAAAAAATTTTTTTATTGCGCTAGCTCATGTGGATGCAGTTCTACGGGCATTTAAAAATAGTTACGTAAAACGGAGCGTTCCCGCTCTGACTGGTCTTAAAGGGTTAAGTGGTTGGACAACAAGCCAGTTGTCATGGCATCCTCTGCCTATGGCACTTGAAGCGAGATCGATCAACTGTAGACCAGACAACAAACGACGGAGGCCCAGAAAAGTACAATCAAACGATGAGTTTATTGACAACGGAGAACAACCGTCAGCATATGGCTTATTTGCTCTGACAAAAATACACTGAGTTCTGGTTTTATAGCATAGAGGATCACACCCCCACATACACGTCAATACAGGTCAAAAATACATTATGTCCAGTCATTGTTTACAGACAAGGGTACATCTTGTACATCTCTAATAACTATAAACAGACATATAACTTCTCTCTTTGATAACACCTTCCTTTTAAGGTAATAACTTCAAGCTTCAGGGCCTCTAAGGGCTAATAATGGACCCTCGTCCTCAATCACTAAGTAGACTGAATTGGCGCAGGTCTCAAATAAGAAGCAGAAGACACTTGGGCCCTCGCTCAGGCCTGCTACTAGATTTATGTGTATTGTAAGCATGCATGCAATTAACCTGCTATGTTCTCATCTTCCCTCAACATGTATCACCTGGACACTCTCACCAGTGAAGCTTAAAACCCTCTTGGATAGAACATCAACTCTAAACAAGCACAGTTATGCATTGTGTATAGAATGAATTCAACCTGTGAATAGAATGACTGTGATGACAAACATATTCAATGCAATATGAACCCTGTAAACAATATTACTGATAAAATAATACTGTAGAACATGTTATTAATGCAATTATCATAAGGCAGAGTATATGGCAGCAATAAAAGAATCTCTAAATCCCAACATTCCCTCTTTTGACATTCCAACAAGGAATGTCACCATACCTCATGTTGTACCACTCCCTGGCCCACTCTATGGGTTCTAAGTTCATCTGGTAGATGCCCTCAACCCAGCCAGGGTTAGGAACCCTCGCCATTACTTTTACCAACAATCCTCTGACACAAGGAATGATACAACAACTAGCGATGACCAGTATTCCCAAAAGTACAGTCAAAGAAAACATCACTGACATAGCCACACCTTTCCATTGTCCAAACACAGATGTCATCCAGGACGCCAGCAGATTTTCGATACCTGAGTGTTCATGCATAGTTTTAGACAAAGTTTTCAAGCCCTCCAGAGCTCGGGTTACTAAGCCATCTGGGGCAGTATTATTGGGGATAAAAGTGCAGCACATGTCTCCGAATATGGCGCACACACCTCCCTTCTCATGTTAAGGGCCATTCGATTTCCCATCAGCAAACTCGGACCCAATTGTTCTGCGAACCCCATCATGGCATCCCTGGTTAGGTTAGAGAGTCTCAGCAGATTGCAATGAACATAGTTAATGCGATCAACATTCTTATTAGGTGTCACCCAAAGAAATATACTTTCAAATTCTACCACTATCAGATTTACCAGCTTGTACTCACCTGGAACTCCCCTGTGCACTCCAATAGAGTCTATCCAGGTCGGAGAGTTTAACCTAGGGTCATATGCATGTGTACCCTGGGTCCCTCTTTTGGCCAAAATATGTCTCTTACCTCTGGCGGCTAAGGTACGTGTGTTG
Source organism: Pelmatolapia mariae (assembly GCF_036321145.2). NCBI lineage: Eukaryota > Metazoa > Chordata > Actinopteri > Cichliformes > Cichlidae > Pelmatolapia > Pelmatolapia mariae. The sequence goes on from NC_086229.1 coordinate 41,242,155, forward strand.
TGTTGTGGAATAGCCTTTACCTGCCTAACTGAAGCACAGGCAACACAGTCAGATACATGTTGTTCTCTAGCATTTTGAGCCACCCAATCAAGCCAGAGGTTACTGTCCTTGAAACCGGTGGCACGCTTTATCAAATCCTTAGGCTTCAGTCTAAAGTAATCTGTTGTCAGAAGTACTCTCCCTTTTGGTTCCTGTTCCTTTTGAGCTACTGTTCCCGAAGTTACCATCTGATCAGTCAGAATGGTGATTAAGCTTTCTGCGAGCGGCTTAGACTTTGCATCAACTAAATTTACCCTAAGCATATCATGGGGTAATTGCAGACCCATACATCATACTCTCTCCAACTACTACTAGCTCCTGTACACTTAATAACGTCACACAAATCAAATGTGAATGAGCGGGTAGACCCTTTACCATAATTCAACTCTATGCCATTATTCATGCTGAGACACTCATCACCTTTACCTGACACCTCGCGCTTTTGTGTTTTTTACCGATCCCGTTTTAGCAACTACAGTCTCAGGAAGCGCTGGGCTGGACTGGCCTCCGTGTTCAGACAAGTGGTCCAGAGTGCCCTGCAAAATATAGACAATAAACAACACAACCATAGTTAATATCATTGCATACAATAAACATGTAGTTGTAAGGAACATTCTAATCAGTTTTCTCATTACGTGTCTCTGACTCGTGTGTTTGCATCATGTTATATAAACTTTATATCCTGGAATGAAACTCCCCTGCTTTTGTGGAGTCCTCAACTTGTCACCGCTCCTTTCTGCTGGTGTGGTGACCTTCTGCGCTGCTCCTCTTCTCTCTTCGGCCTCCCAGGTAGACTACTGGTTGGCCCGTTGCACAGGTGAGAGGATTTATTTTGCCTCTGCTCGTTACCACCTGTGTTGGGTGTAGAGGGGTTTTCCTCTACCAACCTCTCATGTGCTGGTGCACACTGCGACCAATGATACCAGGTATCGCCTTTCCTTTTCAGTTGAACTGCTATAGTTGTTCTGGCAACGACCTCATAAGGACCAGTCCAGCGTGGCTCCTTCCACTGCTGGAGCTCCTCGTGGGCTCAAATTCAGTTCCTTGTTTGCAGACTATAGCATAGCCTGCTTTCGATCCTTCTTCATCACGATGACAGCAGCCATCTCTGAACCAATCTTCAGCTCCAGGGATAGGTTCTGCTTTTAAATCTTCCCTGACTTTCCCTTCAACTTCTGCTTTCTTAGTACAATCATGAGGTTCTCCTGATCCCATTAAATCTGCCATATTAATTCCTTCATGTGTAAATGTCAGATTTGGAGCATCTAAAACTTTACTCAGTCTCTGTTGTGCTAATGATGTCATAGTGAACGCCTGCGAGTTCACATATGCCACCACACTATGTGTAGTCAGAACTTTTAGTGGGTGTTCTCTCACTGCATGTGCTGTTTTCTATATTATTTTGGCAACCCCTGCTGCATGCTGTGCGCATGTAGGGTGCCTTGCTTCTGTTGGACTCCACCTTATGCTGACATACATAAGTACCTGTCTTTCTTTATTCAATCATCTTCCGGGGGTGAGAGACCTCTGCACAGCTCAAACGCCAGTTGCAAGAGCTCTCTAACATTAGAATCATCAGCTGTGACTTATATGGTGTTATTTCGGTACTTTACACGTCACACAGTCTTGAACATTGTTTGTGTGGGGAGTTCCTCTTTTTTGTGTCTATATCTATTAATATGCCTTGTGCACTAAAACTTCCTGTTTTTCAGTCTGGCTGAGCTCTTGTTTGTAAGTCAAAGGTAGCCTTGCTCTACAAGCCTTCATTATTAAAGTACACATTAAAAATATTTCTTTTATTCCTAACACCAGTCCCCCTTTTTCATTTCTCACTCGAGAAATGAACTAATTCCTAATTTATCACATTTAAGTTTACTTCAATACAATCCAATTGAATTTTATTTATATAGCGCCAAATCACAACAAAAGTTGCCTCAAGGCGCTTCATAGATACAGAGAAAAACCCAACAATCATGTGACCCCCTTTGAGCAAGCACTTTGGCAACAGTGGGAAGGAAAAACTCCCTTTTAACAGGAAGAAACCTCTGACAGAACCACGCTCAGGTACGGGCAGCCATCTGCTGCGACCGCTTGGCGTGAGCTAACAGAGGCTTTGAAGAGAGAGACCTAATATTTAATAATCCACATTTCACTGTTTTATTCTTCGGTTCAGATGTGGATTCTGTATTGTTCTTGCTTTGTTACCATTGATGTTTAAGTTGTTTATTGCTAGATTTGGTTTGTTGTTGTCTGTTTGGGAGCTGACATAGTCTCTATAGATAAGGGTGTTTGGCAGGGTAGCATCAGGAGAGAAGCTCCAGAGAGGCATGTTCCCTGTTAAAGCTAAAATATAACAAAAGAAATTATGCTAAACAAACAAAACCTTTCAATTCCCCAACCCTATCTGTCTCCTCAACGGGTTGTATGTTTTCAATGTTTAAAATAAATCAAACAAATAACTTAAGCTGTGTTACGGCACCTTGCGTTTACGCCAGGCTGTGAGCTGCCCTAAATCTACTTGCTACACCCCCTTTTCACCTAGTTTAATTTTTTTCAATCCTAATTTAAACTATTCCTGACTTCCCTCAGTGCACACTGTAAAGTGTAAAAGATACAATTAGCTTTCTCCTGGTAAAAGGTCCTACATTATTTTCTCAACCTTTGGAAACATCCTCTATCGAGTTAACCCATTTTCAAACTTAGGCCTGATTTCTTCGACCCCTTTAACGGGTAGCGCATATCCGGTCTGAACACTGTGTTTGGGCAATTTACGAATTGTTGCAGGATTTCTATGTTATGTAAAGTTCCTCTCATCCCTTTTATGCTTCCATTATAACCTATGTCTAACAAGCTTTTGATCTTCTTTGTAATATAAACAACTAGGTGTCTTTGTGCTCTGTTTCTCTCCTTTCTCTGGTTGGTTCCGTTCGATCTCAGGCTTCCAGGATTCTTGCCACCCCTGTGGTCGCTGTGGTCCTGAACTCTTCTCCTGTAAAGGATAGAAAACAAACAGCCTCTCTCTGCTACACCTCACTAATCTACTATATTCATCTAAGGTTCCTTTAATCATTCAAAGTTGTTTCACCATATCATGTTTTGGGCTCTGTCCTTTATATTAACTTTACTTAATCTCCATGTCCTTCATGTGTGTGAGCAACACTTTTAGTTTTATTAAACACGCCCAGGGTAAGATATAAACCATCACCATCTGAGCATAGAAACAGATCAAAAAGAACATGAGAATAACAATTTCTGCCTCAATTTTACCATATCTAAATTATCAAAAACCCCAAACGTCATAAAACGATCCTAAAACCCATTTCAAATTAAACCTTAAATCCTATAACTCCCCCCTTTTGTGACATGCTCCGGCCCTTCAAACCTGTGTTTAAGGAATGAAATCAAATTAATCATTATGTCAAATCTTTTCTTGGCTCCATCCACAGCCTGCATTCCTTGGAACTTCCTAGAAACAAAAACCTGTGTGTTAACCAGAACTTCACATTTCATACTCAGTTTTTCCCCACTTATGATCCAACCTGTGTTATAAGAAAGAAAACTTAAAACAGAAAAATTATCAGTCATGTGTCTAACCTTAGTCCAGTCTTTATCTCAGTGTCCAGTCGGTCCAACCTATGGTCTGCCTCGTCCGTCCAGTCACCATCCATTTACACACATTCACTCACATGCATTAACATCAGGTATTGCTGACAGTGGAGACTATCTCGCAAATATTCAGTCTTCACTCTCAGCAACATCAACTCATTTATTTGTTTTACTTTCTTTTTAGGGAAATAATTCTTTCTGCTTTTAGACTGGATTGGCTCGCGGCAATCCTTTTAGACAGATACTTAGCCTTCTCCTCTGCCTATTGTAATCTGGAGAAGGTCACTGAGAATTTTCAGCGCTGTTATCCACTCTTTTGCAGGCCTGCTTAGAACAAAAATGAGAAAAAGAGAGCTGATTATTAGCTCATCAAAACACAAAACAAAATCACCTGACAGGTTTTTCTAAGTGCACTGTTACAAAAATGATGGACCCCCTTAGACATGTGCATGTTTGATAAAACTCCCTCTATTAAAATAAGAAAACGAAACAAATCTAACCGATAGAAGTAACCCATCACTACAACAACAACCTCAACAATCTTGAACACAGAACATTTTGCCACAAGTTCTTCAGGGTCCTGACACTCTCAGGTCAACTAACATCACCTCACCTGCTCAATACACAGAAAATCTCGTTAAACACCACACAACTTGCACACCATCATCACTAAATTCTAAATTTTCTCTTCTGAAAACTTACTACACACTAAGAGAGTTGGACAACATGATAAACAGACTCCTATGCTAAACCTGCTATCTAATCTTCATGAGCTCTTTTGTATTCTAAGGTTAACGCATTTTCTATTTGTGTGTGTGATTGTGTATATGTTTCTTTTCGTGGTTTTTTCAGACTCCCTCACAAGGTTCCACTTAAACAGTCAGTTTTTCTCTTTCCCAAATTTGATCTCCCTCCTTAAATAACAACATTCCTTGTCCTCAGCCAGAAGTTAGAGCTTGATTTTCAGGTTCAGGAAACAATTCACCCTGAAAGACAGTGAGTGTCTCCCCTCTTTGGCTCATCACTCGTCATTGTTAATGACATTTCCCCCTCTGCCCCAGCGGCTTTACCCTTGAAGTCCCGTCTCCTCCAGTGAGTCCAAGCTCACTTAGGGACCTAGGTTCAAGCAATCGTGACTGCGCCTTGCCTTAGGTTGTCCCAGGGTTTCGAGGTGGGATCTTACCCGTCATGGGCTGTCCAGCCTTCCATGCTTCGCCTGATACGGGGGGCCAAGTGGGCATGGGTGCTATGAGGGGAGGGGACACACTGACTCTGGAAATCAAAGGAGTGTAAGCTGCTTTCTTCATTTCATCAGTATATTATACTATCTCACTTCTTGATTATTCCCAACATTTCACCTGTAACAATTTGTGTACGTGTGTTTTCTATTCATTAATGACATTCAGTCTCTAATTCCTCTGTTTTCATGCTGCAACGTCTCTCCCCAGCTATAATCAGACTTCCTGTTTGACGCACACAGTTCTCTCTCAGGCCTCCTCTATTCACCCACTCTCCTATGAGTTATTATTACTTATTTATTATTTTGTACAAATCACACAGAATCATTCAAATCAAGTACTCACAACATTCACACACTTAGAAGCACTCAAAATACGCTTTCCTAAGAGTATTTTATCAAACATGCTTGCTTAGAATCAGAAAGAGGAAGTAGACAACACTCAGTAACTGCGTCTGTCCTCTTAAAAAGAAGAGAAATAAACACATATGGGACAATTCTCCCCATCTTAGACAAAATGTGACCTTTAATGTCCGTTTCTAAGTCATGTTCTTCTCTACACACGACTCTTGGCCTCCAGGGCATAAAACTTTAAACCTAAGTTTTTACTTTTACCAGAACTAGTACTTTACCAGAACCCTCATACGTCCAATAAGACTGCTATATGTGCACTTCTTTCTTTGACAAAGTTGTATTTTGTATTTTCTTACTCAGCTGTATATAGTATTGGTATTCTATTCTATTTTATTCTATTCTACTTTATTTTATTGCATTCCAGTGTTTTCTAATTTCTGCTGCATAACTTTGCACTTTTGCTTTAACAAAACAAATTTCCCAGCTGTGGGACTAATAAAGGTCATCTTTATCTTTAACTAGCCCTAACCTAAATCCTGTCTCATCCACTGCTGAAATTCTAGTTCAATGAACACGTGTTGCAGTTTAAAATTAAGAGAGGAAGTAACTCACACCCAAGTACTGTGTGTGTGTGTGTTAATGTCTGTGTCCCTTTAAATGAAAAAAGGTGAACACATGTGGTGAGTTTTCCTCAATTTACACAAAATATGACATTAAATATCCTTTTCTAATTCCTGTTCTTCCTTAAACACCATGAATGACCTCCAGGTCATAACCTTTGGACTTATAACTCTGATATAAGTCCACACAGCGCACCAAGCACAGAGAAAATTCAACCTCAGTGCTTCAGAATTCTCCTCAAAATTCAGAAACTGTTTCTGTCATTTATCTGCCCAAGAACTTCATCATATGGACCTCGCTGGGTCCAGTAATCTTCAGCACATGTATCTCACTGCAGCCAATGAAGATTTAAAAACAGTTTATTGTCTCAGTTTACCCAGTATTAACTTATCAGGTGGACCGCAGCCGATCCATACATCTCAACACAATTGTGTGTTCACCTTTACACAACTTATTCTTTACTTGTATCACAACACATCTAGTAATATCATCAGAATTACTTCAACATGGTAAACATTGATTTTCCTTTAAAATCAACTTACCCTTAAAACTCAAGATCACAGCTGACTCGATTCTCTGAAATCCTGAGTCAGTTAAAACACCTTGCTCAACTCACGGTGTTCTTTTCTCGGACCCCTTCGTCCGAGCTCGCTCTTTTTACCCCGGCATCTCCCCCAGATTGTTACGAGATCTTCATAAACCCAAAAGTAAGCATATTATTTCCCTAATCAAAAGTGAAGCCGTTCCTCACACAGTAATTCTTCATCCAACAGCCTTTGTGTTTTGAAACCAAAAAGAGGAAGGAACAGCGCCCAATTTTAAACTGTGCATGTTGTCAATGAACAACACACACACAGACACAGACCCAGGGCAATTCTTCCTGGATCATTTATCAACGTTCGAACAAACACAGTCCGCATTGATTATTTTCTGGACCTCAGCAGATCCACCAAAATTCATATAAATATATCAGCCATTAACCAATTTATTTCTTTTCCTCAGACCACACCGGATCTGTTAATATCAACAACACTGCACACTCAGAATTGTGCAGCTGATTCTTCCCGTCAGACCGCGCCGGATCTGTTACTTCAGCACAATAAACACTGATTTTCCTTCAAAATCAGTTTACCAAGAGCCACAAAACCATTTCTGACTCGATTTTCTGAACTTCTGTGTCACTTAAACATCCTGACAGCACCAGGTGTTTTCTGTCGGACTTCCTCGTCCGAACTTAATCCTTTTACTTAAAAATAAGCGTCTCCCAAAATGATCCTCTTGATCATTAGCTATTCACCGAGCCCAAAACTCTCGGCAACACCACCTGACATATGCCCACGCCGGAGCTCCTCTTTGAAGTCTCAAAGAGGTACAGGAATTTGACACTTATTAAACCATAAGCTGACCAATAACTCTTATACTCTTCTTTATTCTTAAACATGCATTGGTCTCTTTTTCTCTTTTACCATGAAATACCATATAACCTTTTAACTCAGTACTGTCTGTTCCTCAAAGTTTCATTATCCTTGCTTCAAAGCTTCTCATTACTTCAAAGTTACTCATTCATTACTTCGATGTTTTACTTTATTCTCGAGAATTCAGTTTTACCCCTACTGCGCCAATTTAGTAGTTAAGATCATCTACTCAGCGAACAGATAATTTAGAATTCAGTCAATTTGCACAAATTTGCTTATTGAACAGGTTTGTGCGTACCTTTTAATCTTTTAGACCGGTCCTCTGTTCACCTCATATCAGATCCAACCTTCGGCCACATTAGTTCTCTCTGATTTAATCTAGAAACTTCACGGTCTGCCGTACACAGAATCTCTTTTCCCTTTTCTTTGACAAGAGGTACTCAAAAATTCTGCAAATTCTCTCCACTCAGGAGGAGGCTCACAGCTTTATTTATTACTCTGTTTCTGGTTGGATTAAAATAACTCTTATATTAGAATCACCCTGTCCAGTGATACTGTATTTCAAAATCACCAAAGGCACGCTCACAAAACAGGAAAATGCTTCAGCAGCCTTAATGGGATCCCCGTGGGCCTCTCACTGTCTATTTCCAAGCACCTATAATGAAACACCGGCACAATGAGCATGCCCTTTATCTACCCCTCATTTAATCAATGTATCTATTCTTTGTTAAAATTAAAAGGGGAAGTGACCGCACCCAAATTTTAACTGCGCACTTTTCCCCAGCAAAAAAGAACGGAAAAAGAGACTTTTACAGCCTCTCTCACACACAGCCTGCAACCTGCTGGCACTTAAATCATTTCAGACAGTTTCTTACGTCACGGTTTCCAGCTGTATGAGTGGGTCCCTACAACCCGGATATACACACCGCTGCTCGTCTTTAAGAGACGTCAACAGGTCTGCAAATTCTCCAGGAATATCAACAAAAACACAGCTTTTCTCGGCCCACGGCGGGTCCACAAATTTTCACTGACCACGGCGGGTCCACAAATGCACAGGTAATACTTTTTAATCATCTCTCATAGCTCACAGTATTTATTCTCAGAGTTACTTCAACACAACAGACCTTAGTTTCACTTTACTGCTCGGCTGGCTTTACTGCAAAACCTCAAGCCTACGGCTGACCTGAGTTTCTCTTAAATCATATATCAACTTCCTCGGACTCTTGCGTCCGGTATTTTACTCTTTTTCTCACAATTAAGTGTCTCCCTAACAATGATCCTCTGCGATCACCAGGGCTATATCTGAGGCCACAACTCTCAGCGGGGCCCCTCCCCTAGTATAATCCTAGGAAACGTCTTTCCCAGGGAGGGAGTTCTTCAACTCCTTGACTTTTAAACACTTATAATCTCTTTATTCCTTAATCACAGCTCAATCTCTCTATTTCCTTAAAACAACATCTCTAGTTACTTTTAGCTCAGTACTGCTTTTTCCGAGCGACCGTGAACACAACACAACTCTTAAGTTTCACTTTCGTTGCAACAAAGTTTTTCGTTTCAAACAAAACTCAAAACAGAGATCAACGGATGACCACTTGACTACATATTCTAGAATTATAATCCACTACAGCACAATTTCAGTTTAAGAGGTTTGTGCCTTACCTTTTTGCGGGCCCAATAGTCAAGCCATCACCGTGACGTCTGCCGTTCGATCACCTGATCTGGCCTCGACCTCCGCCGACAACAAACACCTGTACCTCTTACTGCTGATCTTTAGTTGCCCGCATTCTCCACCAAATGAAGCGAGATCGATCAACTGTAGACCAGACAACAAACGACGGAGGCCCAGAAAAGTACAATCAAACGATGAGTTTATTGACAACGGAGAACAACCGTCAGCATATGGCTTATTTGCTCTGACAAAAATACACTGAGTTCTGGTTTTATAGCATAGAGGATCACACCCCCACATACACGTCAATACAGGTCAAAAATACATTATGTCCAGTCATTGTTTACAGACAAGGGTACATCTTGTACATCTCTAATAACTATAAACAGACATATAACTTCTCTCTTTGATAACACCTTCCTTTTAAGGTAATAACTTCAAGCTTCAGGGCCTCTAAGGGCTAATAATGGACCCTCGTCCTCAATCACTAAGTAGACTGAATTGGCGCAGGTCTCAAATAAGAAGCAGAAGACACTTGGGCCCTCGCTCAGGCCTGCTACTAGATTTATGTGTATTGTAAGCATGCATGCAATTAACCTGCTATGTTCTCATCTTCCCTCAACATGTATCACCTGGACACTCTCACCAGTGAAGCTTAAAACCCTCTTGGATAGAACATCAACTCTAAACAAGCACAGTTATGCATTGTGTATAGAATGAACTCAACCTGTGAATAGAATGACTGTGATGACAAACATATTCAATGCAATATGAACCCTGTAAACAATATTACTGATAAAATAATACTGTAGAACATGTTATTAATGCATTTATCATAAGGCAGAGTATATGGCAGCAATAAAAGAATCTCTAAATCCCAACACACTGAACCTCAAGACACACGCACAAGATGGTCAGAGTAAGACAAAAAGGTTTGTCCAGGTGCCAAGGCCACTGGCAATTGTTGAGTACAACACCAACATGGGTGGCATGGACCTTGTTGACCGAATGTTGAGTTTCTACAGGATGGACTCTCATACTCGGAAATGAACAGTGCATGCAGTTCTCCACTTTTTTTGATCTGGCAATCACCAACTTGTGGCTTCAGTATACGAGTGACTTGCAGTTTTGGGGAAGAAACCACTGAAGTTCCTTGACTTCAAGCTGCTCCTTGGTGAAGAGTTGATTATTCAGACTCAAGCACGAAGTGCAAGTGACAGTGAAGATGGCTATACTCCCCCACATCAAAAGTGGAAACCACAGCCAAATGAAGCTCTGAGACACTATGGCACCATACATCTTCCAGAGATTGTGGATGAAACACATGCATCAAGATGTCACAGATCCAACTGCAAGAGCAAAACATATGTGATGTGCACAAAGTGCAAGGTATTCCTCTGTGTTTCCAAGAAGAGGAATTGCTTTTTAAAATATCACTGCAAAAATGCACAACAGAACTAATCAAAAGTGATGCTGGTCTGTGGATGTGTGTTCTTGTTCTTAGGTTTACCTCTTTTTTTTGGGGGGGGGGAAGCAATTGTTTTCAAAGTCAAAAAAGTCAAAGTTCTGTTTTACATGTTTGGCCTTCCAATATCATCTGCAGTGGACATGTGATATCTAAAAAATTAAAAACTTTTTTTTCCCCAAAAAAACCATTTCAGTCTTCTGATTAGCTTACAAACATTGGGGGATTTTTTTCTTTTTAAAAATTGATTGGACAACATTTTTTCCCTGGTATTCAGGAGTTTATATTGCCAGATGTAATAACTCATCACTGCACCACCCATATATTTTAAATTCAATTTTCTGTTTGTTTGTGTTTGTATCTTTATTTCAAGATTAAGTGTCTGTAACCTCTCAGAGAGAAGCTGTGAAGCTCTGTCCTTGGGTCTCAAATCCCAGTCCTCTAGTCTGATAGAGCTGGACCTGAGTAACAATGACCTGGGTGATTCAGGAGTGAAGCTTCTGTCTGCTGGAGTGGAGAGTACACATTGTACGCTGGAAACTTTGAGGTCAGGATTGAGTCAATTCCACTAGGCATTATTTAGAGTTTGTAGAACATTAATTAAATGGCTAAAGGTTATAGAATTGTCAGGTTCCTTTTATTTACCTTTGGTTTGATTATTTGACTCTGAATTGCTCTCTGTTAAGATTTTAATAACAGTACAATGAATCTTGGAGTTGCATCAAGCATGCATCAAGACGAGTCATACACTTGTTACTTCCTGAGTGAATTATTCCAATTCATATGTTAAAGACCTCACGATACCACATTATTCACAAAGAACACTTTAATCTTAGACTGCAATTTTTAGTCACCAGTGTACCTTTCCCCCAGGTCAGCACTGATATAGAAAGAGAAGTCAAAAGTGCAAGCGTTGACATTGCTGAGTATTTTTCTCATGTTTTCAAACTGTTGCAATACCTCCTCTGTATGTTACTGTGAATCTCTACACTTCTGTGCTGAAATATCATTAAAATGGCAAAATAACATACACCATCACATAGTTGTGCCTGTGGCAGTTCAATATGCTAGGATAAAAATAATCCCAAGGTGCACAAGCAGCCAAAGCAACTTGAACTGATGGAGTGAGTTTTTAGGTCTAAACTCACAGACCTCGCTGTCTCAGAGACCAATTACCGCGAAAAAAGCAAGACACTCAGAGCTCAATTGGTTTTACTTGTCGGCAAGGGAAGCATCCAGTTGAGCAGTGTTGACACTCGCCCATCCAAGCAACAACTTCAAACCTGACTTCCCTCTTCCCGCTTAGAAGAACAGAACCTTTTGGTTTCTAAATGTATAATGGAAAATTATAGCAACATGGATGCTTCTCATGTATGCACAGAAGCTTATATAACCTAATAAGGAAAAACATGTTATCAACACACACACACACACAAGCAATGGTTATATATATCTTGGCACAAATGACAATCTCAAAAGCATCAACTCTAACATGAGCGAGATTTGTTGTATCTGAAAAAAGAAAAACAAAGAAAAAGGTTCACTGAAGAGTTTTCAAATGGAGTTTTTTGTGTGTGTGTGTCTGCAGTCTGTCAGGCTGTCTGATCACAGAGGAAGGCTGTACTTCTCTGGCCTCAGCTCTGAGCTCCAACCCCTCCCATCTCAGAGAGCTGGACCTGAGCTACAATCATCCAGGAGACTCAGGAATGAAGCTGCTGTCGGCTGGACTGAAGGATCCAGGCTGGAGACTGGACACTCTCAGGTATGGAGAGAACGTCTGATATTACACCGTAATAACATGGTTGGTAATATTAAAGTCCTGTCTGTGGCACATTAGTATATGTGAAGAGGCAAACTCCTCAAGATGGGTGGTGACCATGGTGGCCATTTAGAAGTCAGCCATCTTGGATACAACTTTTGTTTTTTCAATAGGAAGAGGGCCATGTGACACATCAAACTTATTGGTAATGTCACAAGAAAAACAATGGTGTGCTTGGTTTCAACGTACCTTTATTCCTTCATAAGTTATTTACAAGTTTCTGACCACTTATAAAATGTGTTCAGTGTGCTGCCCATTGTGTTGGATTGTCAATGCAACCCTCTTCTTCCACTCTTCACACATGATAGCAACACCGCAGGAGAAATGCCAGCACAGGCATCCAGTGTCTGTAGTTTCAGGTGCTGCACATCTCGTATCTTCACACCATAGACAATTGCCTTCAGATGACCCCAAAGATAAAAGTCTAAGTAAAAGTCAGATCAGGAGACTTTGGGGGCCATTGAACTGGCCCATGACGACCAATCCACTTTCCAGGAAACTGTTCATCTAGGAAAGCTCGGACCTGGCACCCATAATGTGGTGGTGCACCATCTTGCTGGAAAAACTCAGGGAACGTGCCAGCTTCAGTGCATAAAGAGGGAAACACATCATCATGTAGCAATTTCAAATATCCAGTGGCCTTGAGGTTTCCATTGATGAAGAATGGACCCACTATCGTTGTACCCCATATCCCACACCAAACCATCACTTTTGTTGTTCCAACAGTGGAGGGATCTATCCAATGTGGGTTAGTGTCAGACCAATAGCGGTGGTTTTGTTTGTTAACTTCACCAATGACCCGGTTACTGCTTTCACCAGATATCAACACGATTTCGATCCGCTCCTCACATGTTAACCTTGTTGACATGTCAGTGGCTGTGAACAAAGAGAAAATTTCCTCTCTCCTTGCATATCTTCCTTGCCTCCTCTGCTCACACCTCTGGTGGGAGGGGCTAAATGACAAAAAGGAGTCCCAAGTGGCCAAAAGACAAAAGTCCAACATCAGGAAACACAAAGTTTATGAAACAGAAATCCAAAGCAGGAACATGAAGCATGAAAAACTATAAAAAAGGCTTGCATTCTCTAAATAATAAAGGTCATGGAAATGATAAATCTAAGTGTCTTTTCAATTTCCTGCCACAGCCTGCTCATCTGCTTAAACTTCGAACATCAGGCTGTCAATGCCAAACTGTACGGAGTTTAACAATCTGTCGAGTTGTTGCCTTGTGTTTAGACCGTAGATTTATAGAAACGCTCTAACAACATTATATTAACAGATCACAGTATGTTCAAGCTTTGCTTAAATTGGATAAGTGATTAAACAGAATTTGATTTGGTGTCAAAAAGTCTGAACATTTTCACTTGACCATCTGTCAAGCAGGAAACAAAAAGAAAAAAGCAGATTTATTTCATTTTGTGGATTCTATATTCTTTCTTCTTTAAAATGCCAACCTTTCTCTGTGATGATGAAAGCGTTGGTTTCACTGGTGCACTCTGCTCAAGTGCAGCTGTTTGTTGTTTTATTTCCTGCAGCGTTGAAGCGGGCATAAAACGTGTTCAACTCAACAGCCAGTGAAGCGTCAGCATTCACCACTGAAGGAGCTGGTTGTTAATAGTCCGTTATTGTTCACAGTCCCTTCCACAGACTCCTAGAAGCACACTGTTGTAGCTCAACTTTGTCTTTCTGACCGCGCTGCGCACTTTGTAAGAAGCAGCCTTGTATTGGTCCATATTACTGGAGACGAGCCTTTCTTTGTAGGCAGTGGTGCGTGATCTCAGAGTGTTGTGGATGTTTTTATCCATGCGCAGCTTCTGGTTGGGAAACGTCTGGATGATGGTTCTTTCCACTGTGTCATAGGAGCACCTGTGGTTAGTCAGTTTGATGGACAGTTCAGGATACTGCATTAAACCAACTTAGCAGACCAACTGTGGCAGCAGCATGTATGCTGTTTTAAACTGTATTTGTTTACAATTTAGAAAATGAAGTTTGCTGAATGAACTCTGAACAGTTACTGTTTGCTGTGCAGTAGTGGATATACCGACAACTGTCACTGGATTTATTTAAATTGGAGAAATCTTTAAACAAGGGGATTCATAGCCAACTTCTGAAGCCTCTGCAGTCCTGGTCGATTAACCCCGAGCAACAGTAATGTACAAGGTCTCTAATGGAAACTTACCCAGGAACATTTTAGTCACCATTTGTAGATATCTCAGTATATTTAACAGTGCAGCATTTTGGGAAAAATCTTTTTCTACCTGTGATCCACATTAGATTAGATTAATCTCTTTACAGATAGGCCGAGGACAAATTGATCCTAAATTAAAATAAACTCTGGAACCAGGGGAAACTGTTAGCCTAGCTTTATCAAAAGAAAACAAATCATTGTGTTATAATCAGAGCTGTGGTAGAAGCTGACAACTACAGGGAGATGTTTTCTGTACATTTAAAGGCAAGCCGTCCTGCACAAATGCCATCCATCCATCTTCTTCCACTTATCCAGGGCCGGGTCGTGGGGTCAGCAGCCCAAGCAGAGAAGCCCAAACCTCCCTCTCCCCAGTCACCTCCTCCAGCTTGTCCGGGGAACCACCAAGGCGTTCCCAGGCTTTATCAAAAGAAAACAAATCATTATGTTATAATCAAAGCTCGAATAGCCGGGGGGAAGAAGCTCCTCCTCATTCTCTCTGTTTTGGCCTCAAGGGAGTGGAAGCGCTTCCCAGACCTCAACAGTGAGGACAGTCTATTGTGATGGACCTCTCCCATCCCAACAATGTTTCTGGCTTTGGTCTTGCACCGCTTGGTGTAGATGGACAGCAGGTCAGGAAGCTCTGATCGAATGATGCGTTCGGCCGAGCACACCACTCTTTGCAGATCTTGTCTGTCCTGCTTGGTGCTGTTCCCAAACCATGTTTCCCATCAGGATGCTCTCGATGATGCAGGAGTAAAAGTTCTTAAGCACCCTCAGTGGCAGATGGAAGTGTGTAAGTCTTCTGAGGAAGAAGAGATGCTGGCAGGCTTTCTTAACCACGGTGTTAATGTGACTAGATCATGACAGGTCCTGAGGGATGTGGACACCCAGGTACCAGAAACTGTCCACTCTCTCCACTGGCGTCCCACTGACGATCAGGGGCTCATAATTCCTCCCCTGCTTTGTGGTGAGGTCCACAATCAGCACCATACACTTGCTGACGTGTAGGAGGAGGTTGTTCTCCTGGAACCAGGTGTCCAGGTTCCTAATCTCCTCCAGGTAGGCTTTCTCAATGTTGTCAGAGATCAGGCCCACAACAACAGTGTCGTCAGCAAACATGACAATGGAGGCGGTGTCTGATGTGGCTACAAAGCTATAAGTAAACAGTGAGTACAGCAGGGGGCTTAAAACACAGCCCTGAAGCGCTGCAATGCTGAGTGAGATGGAGGGGAGACCTGTTTTCCCACCCTCACTGATCAGGGTCTGTCTGTGAGGAAGCTGAGGATCCACTGACACAGTGATGAGCTGAGTCCTAGATTGTGAAGTGAAGAAGTGATGTGGTCTCTGACCATCCATCCATCCATCTTCATCCGCTTTATCCGAGGCCGGGTCGCGGGGGCAGCAGCCTAAGCAGAGAAGCCCAGACCTCCCTCTCCCCAGCCACCTCCTCCAGCTTATCCGGGGGAACACCAAGGCGTTCCCAGGCCAGCCGAGAGATATAATCTCTCCAGCGTGTCCTGGGTCTGCCCCAGGGCTGACCATTCTCTCAAAACACTTCATCACAATTGAAGTCAGTGCTACTGGGTGGTAATCATTGTGGGCTGTTGTTTCTTTGGGACAGGGACAATTATGGACTCTTTGAAGCACGTGGGAATCTCTGCTTGGGCCAGAGAGAGGTTGAGGTTGAAGATCTTTGTGAAATGACCTGTATTTGTATAGCGCTTTACTAGTCCCTAAGGACCCCAAAGCACTTTACACATGTGAACACTGGTCAATGTAGGCTCTCAGGACCTGGCCAGGGATTGCATCTCGTCCTGCTGCCTTTCTGATGTTCACTTTCCTGAAAACTTTACTCACGGCATGCTCTGTGATGATGAAAGCGTTGGTTTCACTGGTGCACTCTGCTCACATTCAGCTGTTTGTTGTTTTATTTCCTGCAGCGTTAAGGCGGGAATAAAACTTGTTCAACTCAACAGCCAGTGAAGCGTCAGCATTCATTACTGAAAAAGCTGGTTGTTTATAGTCCGTGATTGTCCGCAGTTCCTTTTAAAGACTCCTAGTCACACTGTTGTAGCTCCGCTTTGTCTTTCTGACCATGCTGCACACTTGTAAGATGCAGCCTTGTATTGGTCCATATTACTGGAGACGAGCCCTTCTTTGTAGGCAGTGGTGCATCATCTCAGAGTGTCGCAGATGTTTTTATCCACCTACGGCTTCTGGTTGGGAAACGTCCAGATGATAGTTCTTTCAACTGTGTCATCTGCTAGTTTCCCGATAAATCCCACAACCGCTTCCGTAAGCATGTTGATCTTATCAGAGCTGCGCCGAAACATATCCCACTCTGCGTCATCCAGTGCGTTCTCCAGCATGGTCACTGAGTGGTCAGTCCAGCGTGCGACCGCCCTCCTGATTGGTGCTTGCTGCTTTAGCGTTTGTTTTTAAACAGGCATAAGGAAGATGGCGGCGTGGTCCGACTTTCCAAATCCCGGCAGCGGATTTGCTTTGTAGCAGTCATTGAATGGAGTGTAGCAGTGGTCTAATGGCCTAGTGCCCCTGGTGGGGCAAGTGATGTGCTGGTGAAGGTTATGAAATGTGCGTTTGAGATTTACTCTGTTAAAATCTCCCATAACAATGAGTGCGGTGTTCTGGTGAAGTGCTTGTTGTTGTGCGAGAGCCTATTTTGATGGAATAGAATATATATTGTAAAATGAATGATTTTCTACTTGCCAGTTTGTCTTCATTGAGTTGTCAGTAATGCGACAATAACTCAAATATTTCATTCAATACAGTGTTGTACTGACAGATCCAGGATCAGTCCAAATCATCAGCAGTTTGATCCACGTATGGATTGAAGTGTATTTGTGAAAATGTTGGATTGTTCTACTATCATTGTCTAACAGTGTGTGTATGAGAGCCATGTAATGTCCATGTGTGCATGCTGACTGCTCTGACCCCTCCTCCTTTCAGGGTGGAGCCTGCTGGAGTCCAATGGTTGAGACCAGGTCTGAGGAAGTGTAAGTGTGTTTTTAATGGGATTCATGAAAACAAAGCAGCACACATTCAACCATCTTCATCATGTCAGGATTCATCATCAAAGTGTCAATCAATGAACAGATGATGGATCAATAACTGCAGCTGGATTGTGTTTGTTCTCTCCATCAGATTCCTGTCAACTCACAATCGACACAAACACAGTGCACACAAACCTCCAACTGTCTGACAACAACAGGAAGGTGACGCGTGTGGAGGAGGTTCAGTCATATCCTGATCATCCAGACAGATTTGATGGTTTGTGGCCTCAGCTGCTGTGTAGAAATGGTCTGACTGGTCGCTGTTACTGGGAGGTCGAGTGGAGAGGAAACACTTCTTTATCAGTGAGTTACAGAAGAATCAGAAGGAAAGGAGGCAGTTATGACTGTTGGTTTGGACACAATGATCAGTCCTGGAGTCTGTACTGCACTGATGATGGTCCTCGTTCTGTCTGGCACAATAACAGACAAACATTCATCTCCTCCTCCTCCTCCTCCTCTGTCTCTAACAGAGTAGCAGTGTATGTGGACTGTCCTGCTGGCACTCTGTCCTTCTACAGAGTCTCCTCTGACACTCTGATCCACCTCCACACCTTCAACACCACATTCACTCAAACTCTTTATGCTGGGTTTAGGTTCAGGTCTCCTGCTTCCTCAGTGTCCCTGTGCTGAGTGGAGTGTAAAGAGTGTCTCCTGTTAGAGAAACACTCTGACTGTTGAACAGATAGTTCAGTCTGTACATGTCTGTCTCGTTCACTCAGAAACACGTTTTCAGATTCATGGATTCAATCAGTTGATGTTTGAAACTCTTCTAAATGCTTCCTTGTAAACTTCTTCCTCTTCAGTCCTTTAAAGATGGAAGCTCCCATTATTCCAGGATCCACATGTTGTTTTCTGTCTTTTTCCACTCAAAGCTTCACAGTGAATCTCAGTATGTTGTGTTTCTTTGAAGCTCAGTTCACAACCAGCTCCTCTGCATTTTCAACAAGTCTGAGCTCATTAAAATAATCCAAATGTTTGATTTCTCTTTCTTAATGGGATGTTTCCAAACTCTCCACATGCTCTTACTGTTTCACTCATTGTTGGAAGCTCATCATTTGAAAATGTTTCAGCCATATAAGCTGAAAATATTAGCTCACTAGTTTTTAATGCAGTTCTAACCAAAATGTGATTGTATTGAGGGATCATAATGCATGTGGCTTATCTAATAAACAGCAAAGGCTTCAATCCTCATTTGAAACTACCGTATTTTTCATACATAAGTCACACCGGATTATAAGGCATTAAACGCCTTATAATTTTTGCTATGTAACTTAGCACTGTCCACTTGCTGTAACAAAACAAATTTCCCGCATGTGGGACTAATAAAGGTTATCTTATATTAATGACTAACCTTGTTTGTGGATGAATTATCTGAGTTGTTCTCCTGACTGAAGTTTGAATCCATTTACAGCATCTTTCCATGTGATTGCATTTGTCAAAAACCTTTGGGAACTTTTTTTCGAGTGGAAAAAAGTTAGTGTTCATTCTCCAGCTTCACTGTATTTATGTTATGCTAACATAGCTGTGTCACTAGCCACCGCCTAGCATAGCATTATATACCAGCTAACCCAACTTCAGTAACCCTACAAAAGTTACTGCTGCGTAGTTGTCTGTCTTCATTTCTGTTGGAAGTGATAGCAGAGCTGTACGTTTTATTTTTTTTCCAGAAATCTCTCAGTCAGAACATGTTCAGCCCTTTCTCAATTCTTAAGTACGCAAGTCCATACTCGCGATTTGTCCAATTGGAGCACAAGTGTACTTGATGATGTCACAGGTCTGGAGTTTTTACTGCCGCCCCCTCTTAATTTAACTGTGATTAATATTTTATGAACTTAACTTTAATCTCAGCCAAACCGATTTGCTCAGGAACAAAAAAAACACTGAAATAAACCAAACATTAAGATTTCAACATTATCCAAGTGACTTATTTATCATGTTAATAAAAATAGTGTACATGTATGTCTTAATAAAAACAAATAGGTGAGATGTTAGAACGCTTTTATTTTTCATTTTAGTAGACACTCAAAAAGTACAATAAACGATGTGCGGGAGTCCGCTGCTCTCGTCGTTTAGTAATCCTTGACCTCCTGGTCTGCTATGAAGTTGGTGGGTAACAGACGTCTCCGAAAACATCTGAGCACGTTTAGAAATATATGATATCTTGATAAACCAAGCAGATATTTGAAGTTTACACAGCTGCATTCTCACCTGAAAATATCTTAAAATTTTATTTTGTGACCCAGAAAAAGTAATATTTAAAAGTTTTTAGCCGTCTTCCTCCGACATCGCCGTGTTTGAGTTTTGGACGAAATGCATTCTGGGATATTTATCTGTAACAAGTCCACACAAATCACCAACAATGCATGCTCGATAAAACAGGCGGAGCAAGAACACATACCGGATTTTTTTCGTTCTCGGCTTGATGCGTACTTTGAATTGCAACAGTACTTGGTCTCCAACTGATGATGTATCACAAGAACACAAGTACGCATATTGAGACAGGGCCATCATGTTTAGGCTACTAGCGAAACCAGCGAGCTAACTTCCTGGTAACTTTCTGCTAACTTCCTGCTAACATCTTACTCTGTTAAATTTAATAAATTCTGTTTTCATGGATGCCTGGATGTTAAACCTAATTGTTACACCTGGTAAAATGGCAACACTGATTATTCTATTAAAGATGGGAGAATTTAGACAGTTTTTAACTCTGTGTGCCTTCGTTTGACGTTAGACCTGAAGTGGACGGAGTTTTGGACCCAGATTACTATGAGTCTGCGAGGCTCCTGACTATGGTAGCCGACAATCCATCAAGCGCTGCGGCTTAGAAGCTTTCCAAAGTCGTACGAAAATATTTTTTGACAGATTTTGAGCACCGTGTACCATATAAAATCAGTTCAAGGTCAGTAAACACAACCAGAATTCATACATAAGGCGCACTGACGATTTTTGAGAAAAATAAAGGTTTTTCATGCAGCTCTAATTTGATCAAATGCTGCATCAAAAACAAAGAGGAAGTGATGTTGCGTGTGTTTATGTCCACAAAGCAGACAAACAGAGTGAGCATTGCTGATTCCCAAAATAAAATGAGTAGTAGTTAACTGAATGAACAATGGGCTGTGAGGTCAGTTCCTTCATCATTAGTATGAATTATATTTGTATATGTATTATATTAGTATAATATATATTAGGTGCCACTACTGCTAGTTTCAGTCATTGTGCAAATGTGCTGTTTATAAGGTTGGAAACCTGCAGTCAGCTAAGACTGAAGAAGTCAGCGTTTAATGGTGAACATTAGTGTTGTGTGAACTGTGCAGCTGCTAATAAAAAAGGGGGGACATTTCTCTGTGTATTTAGCAGGTGGAACTATGTTGGTTGGCCCCACACTCTCCAGAATTGTGTGATATTCTGGAGCACTTGTGAGCAACCAGTAAATATGATTTGCGGAAAATGAACAAAGGTAGTGACTCTTAAGTCTGATTTCAGACCATGTACACTGCAAAAATGGGTAGTCTACATTTAGGAAACAAATACTACATTTGATACAAAAAGCACTGAAAACTTAAAACTTATCTGTCAAAGCAGCAAGTTAATTTTACTTAATAAGAAATCTTGAAATAAGATTTTTTAATCCAGAAATAAAAGAAAACATTTGAGAATTGAAGAGGGTTAAAATAAGCTTTAAAAAACTCAATTTTAGATAAAAATTACTTCATATCAAGTCCCAAAAGTAAGTTAAATATGCTAAATTACAGTCTTTTTTATGTTTTGAATTCTTACTTGCAGCAAATGAATGCACTGCAATGAGAAAAATAGTTCTAATACTATGAAAATCTACTCAGTATTAGTGAAGTATGATTAATTTGTTTCTTGATTCAGGTTGGCTTATCTTAAAATAGAGCCTAATCCATATTAAATCCATACACAAAAACCTTAAAACAGACCTTTTTCCTAGAATATTCCTTGGCTTCTACTGAAATCACAGCCAGGACAAGAGTGATATATGTCAACATTTATTCCTCTCATGAGAACAAAAACCTTTTTGTAAACAATATAGGGCTGCTGCACAATCTCTAAAATCTAAATCAACCCTTTAGAAGACCTAAACAGATAAAAGAAATTTTATTTTTGGCCCTAAACTTTTGTGACAGTCGCATAATCTCACAATGTTGTAAATAACGGCATTACTAATTTAAAACTTTACATGCCTCAGGTAAAGTGTCATTAAGAGAAAAAAAAAAACAACAACTTTCATTTGTAAGGCATAAGTGAAGCAGTTTCTCAGGACATTGCTAGGCAAATTAGGAACAAAGTTGTACAAACGCACTACAAAGCTAAACAAACTGCAAATGACCTGATAAAATTCTGCTTGGTATTCACCTATTTTTCAAAGAATGACTTCCACTTAGCTATTGCTTTCTTATATGCACAAGTGGCATGTTGATCATGGATGGCATCAGTGATTACCTCAGTTTGTATGACAGAGAGGACCGTTGCAACACATTTCGGGTATGTTAAGTGCAAGGTGTAGTAATATGCCATCAACACCAACATTCCTTCCCAGAAATCCTCCAAGGGGAGAGTGGTCACTGGTATGTTTCCTACAGCAACAATGCTGGTTGTCCCATCAAAGAGCATCACTGGGGAGGAGAGAGGCCGCTTCTCCAGGTATAGCATAGCATCTTCACCCGGCTAGAAAAGCACAAAAAAATGACAAATTCTTCAAGATTTTAAATGAAAGGATTGCTGTGCATCCAAACAGCTTAAGACACAAAAAGCAATATCAAGAGTTTAGAATGCTCCAACTGATTTACTGTTGGAATAGAAGAAATAAATGAAATTTTGGAAATGAGCATGAATTTTCTCTAGTTTACAGCCTTTTTATCATGTCTATTTGTGCTTTTTTTCTCATTTGTTTTTTTAAACATTTTTTAAAAACTTACAAGTTACATATTCTAGTTTTTGAAGGCCTTATACAAATAATTTTACCCATTTTACTTGTATCCAATTCAATTCAATTCAATTTTATTTATATAGCGCCAAATCACAACAAAAGTCGCATCAAGGCGCTTTATATTTTACAGTAGATCGCACAATAATAAATACAGAGAAAAACCCAACAATCATATCATATGAGCCCCTATGAGCAAGCACTTTGGCGACAGTGGGAAGGAAAAACTCCCTTTTAACAGGAAGAAACCTCCGGCAGAACCAGGCTCAGGGAGGGGCGGCCATCTGCTGTGACCGGTTGGGGTGAAAGAACTGCAATGTGCTTTTGCTCTGCGCTGCCTCTCTGGAGTAGGTTTTAAATGACAATTTAGAAATCCTGAAGGAGTAATTTAATCCCTGCTGAATTGAACTTTGACCCTCTCTTATTAAGCATGAAAAGCAAAATAATACAATGATAATGATAATAATAATAATACAATTAAATGGAGTGCAAGTTACAGTGGCTGGTATTGCTAACAGCTGTTCTCACCTGGAGGATATGAAGGAGAGCCTCACTGGCACTTCCCAGCCGCTTTGGTGGTGTAGTTGGTGAAGGAAAAAGAGATGGAAGTGCATTGAAGAGAGTGACAGTAAACTCCACTGTGGACAGAGAAAAGTATCTTAATAAAGTACTCTGAACATATCTGATGTATGGATTTAATGTATGAAAAGGCCTCCACGTACATCCAAGGGGAGAGGAGGTTTCAGGACCTTCTTCCAAATGCCATAGAACTGCACTTTCGAACAAAACTCTGCCCATCTACCCTTCATTTGATCTATGTATTTGCAGTTGGAACCACCAACGATGCGACGCAGTTCATCCATCGGCTATGACAAAGTTGTGCTCAGTTAGTCAAGAACCCTATCCAGAGAAAAGCAAGGAATTTAATTGAAGGTAGCTAGGCTTACATTTCGAATATCTTTGAAGCACGGGTATGCTTCAAAAATTTTTGTGGGCCTGTCTTCTTCCCTTGTAACATCTGCATCAATAAAAGCTCGTCTGGCCTCAAACTCCAGGTCCAAAATTTGAGCAATGTCACTTTGGTTGGGTTTTGCATTTGGTTTCTTATACATGTTGCTCAAGGTTTTGTAATGTCTTACCTGCATCTTCAGGCTGTCATGGTCTGCTAGGCAGAGCAAAGAGCATTTGTAAGACAAGGTGTAACTACTAGACTTCAGAAAATCCAGATTTTTCTAATCAGTAATTTCTAACAAGGTTGTAGGATTATTTTTAAGTTACTGTTTTCAGTTTAATATTTATGAGAATTAATGTTTAGGTTAAATATGTTTAAGTAATGAACTGACCCTATATGTCCTGATCATTTCCCTTTATGTCCTTGTCCTATAATGATCATGGATTTATGTTAATTGTTACTTCGAACAGAATCAAATATTGAAAGGAAAGTTAAAGATGCCCATGAATAAAATCATTGTGAAAACAAGGTACAGTTTGTTTACTCTGTATACCGTTCACAACAGTGTGGACAGTGATTATGAGCTGATGGATAAAAATCTTTTAGGTAATTTGATCTATGACAGAAACACTGTGATAAAGCATGATGGATGTGACCAGCATGAGGATTTATATGTGTAAATAATCAGTACTGAATAACACCCACTACAACACAAGGTATTAAAATATAAACTATTGTCTGGTGATTGTGAGTAACACTGTGTGTGTGCTATGGCTAACTGGCAAGATGGTATGAGGGATATATCATATGTTGACACGCCAACGAGTTAATGCCACACCAATGTGATTTGTGGAATACACATTTAGAAAGGGGTTCATTGTTGTAGCCATGTGGTGGAAGGAGTTGTAAGAGGAGACACAGTCAGCAGATAGAGAGGTAGCTAAGGGTGACGGTGGACTTACCAACATCGTCATCTGGAGTTGGTGGATCTATAGCAGCCTGGGTGCAGAGCATGAGGCTGACTTAGATAATAGTGGTGAAACCAGGGTATTATTGTTTGACTGTGTTGGTACAGTAGAGTGTAGACGGAATTTTGATGCTTTCTCTGAGAAAAAAAGTAGAGGATGAACAGAATTTAATAACAGGAAATGGCTAGAAAGTTAAGGCCAAATATTCAAAACTGTCTAAATCTTGCAATACACTCTGAATAGAAAACTGAGGGCAAAAGTTTGAAGTTTTATATGTCCAAAAGTCATTACTACAGCAGACCAAAGTACACACCTGCATTTGAGTTGTCCTTGCTGAGGTCAAGTATGGTATAGTCACTTGAACCACTTGCTTCGTCACTTAAGTCACCTTCAGTTCCATTGTCTAAGTTGTCTGAGCTGAAAATAATCTTCCTGGGCCTGCCTCGCTGCAGCATGGAACCCTGTTTCCTCCTTGGAGACTTCATATTTTGGAGTCGTTTGTACAGTTTGGTGTAGATGGTCACCTGTGGTAAAATAATATATATTTGTACATTCTTTTTTTATCTCGCTCAATTAAAGATATTGTAGTGGCAAAAGAATGACTTATGTATGGCATGTGTGTGTCAGCATCACGTAACAAAGGGTAATAGTCGACAATCTTCTGTGACATTGCTCTCATTTCAAGTTTGGAGGGGTATCCTACTTCTTTCCCTAGCACGGAGGATTGCAACCATGCTGGTGACTGTGTTCCTTATAAGTCTGCAACAGAGCTCCTTCGACATCTTACAGTCATTTTCCTTTCCACTGTGAAGCAATGCAAAGTACTGACTGCACACCATGTCCAGTTCTGAATCTGTATACACCACATACTCTGGTGGGTCTGGCATTTTCATTGTTTTGTGAGCAATGTAGGAAATGGGACTGGAAGTTTGTGGCTGACATTCAGACACAACAAAGGCTAAGGGTTTACTCCCACTTCGATGGCAAGTGTTGGCATCTTGTTCAGCAGTCTTAAACAATAACAGTTGCGGGATATATAAAAAAAACAAAACACAATTAGGCAAATTATTGCTAGACAATAATATATTCTAGCATTAATTATAATATTCTTAGTTGTATAATGTCTGTTTACCTGTTGGATAATGAAATTCCAAAGCTTCTTTCTCCGGAAGAAATTTTCATGGCCTGGAAAGAGATCCTTCAGGTCATCCCGGGTAAAGCTTCTCAAAGCTTCATAGTCAATATTCGCAGCTGTAAATGAGAAACACAGCTTTAATTTTGACATTTATTTCTCTTTGCCTGGGTGTGGCTTATTACATATTGAGGTCATTTTTTGCCAATAAATATATTTTAGCTAATGATCACATGATAAAATGTAGAACTTACAACAGTCTACACTGTAAAAAAAATCTGTAAAAATACAGTACAATCTACTGTATAAATGTGAAGGAATTTTCCGTATTAGTCTCTGGGTATTACACAGCTGTGACTGCTAACTAGCTAATTAGCGAAAGTCAGCGATGTAGATAACTGGGAAAAGTGAGAACTTCATGGTATGTATAGAGAGGAAGAAATTATTTTAGGACTCTAATAAGTGCTATATCAATACTTGTGTTTTACAGTTGGCTCTACTGTACACTTTAAAGGGTTTCAGGCAAAGTTACACTAACCCTAGTTTAAGCCTCAGACCTTCCTGGCTGACGCTAGCAAATGCTAATGTTAGCCTCTGATTTGGTCTCCTAAAGTAAAGACTTTTGGCTAACTGACCAGCATAGATTATTTTGGTGGTTAACAAACTGTAGTGGTAATATTATTGAAAGTATAGTTTCAGTTCATTACATTTACAATTATGTCTATTTTGTAGCACATAGAAATGTTTAGTTAATATTTGCAGACAGACACATTTTCCCTGCAACTGTGTTTTTACTCCAACGTTTGTTGAAAATGTAATTTATGAAATGCTGAGCAGCATTTCTAGTATGTGGAATATTTTTGTCACCCCACTGTCCTAATATGATTAAATACTAATAATTATTACTAAAAAATTCAATAATTAATCAATAATAACTATATCTTGATTGAATTATATTGTAAGCGCAGTGCTGGTGTGCAGGAGCTTTATACAGTGGGGCAAAAAAGTATTTAGTCAGCCACCGATTGTGCAAGTGCCCCCACCTAAAATGATGACAGAGGCCAGTAATTTGCACCAGAGGTACACGTCAACTGTGAGAGACAGAATGTGAAAAAAAAAAATCCACGAATACACATGGTAGGATTTGTAAAGAATTTATTCGTAAATCAGGGTGGCAAATAAGTATTTGGTCAATAACAAAAATACAACTCAATACTTTGTAACATAACCTTTGTTGGCAATAACAGAGGCCAAACGTTTACTATAGGACTTTACCAGGTTTGCACACACAGTACAGTGGGGCAAAAAAGTATTTAGTCAGCCACCGATTGTGCAAGTGCCCCCACCTAAAATGATGACAGAGGCCAGTAATTTGCACCAGAGGTACACGTCAACTGTGAGAGACAGAATGTGAAAAAAAAAATCCATGAATACACATGGTAGGATTTGTAAAGAATTTATCCGTAAATCAGGGTGGCAAATAAGTATTTGGTCAATAACAAAAATACAACTCAATACTTTGTAACATAACCTTTGT
Organism: Pelmatolapia mariae; assembly: GCF_036321145.2. Taxonomy (NCBI): domain Eukaryota; kingdom Metazoa; phylum Chordata; class Actinopteri; order Cichliformes; family Cichlidae; genus Pelmatolapia; species Pelmatolapia mariae. The sequence goes on from NC_086229.1 coordinate 41,269,174, forward strand.
TGGCAATAACAGAGGCCAAACGTTTACTATAGGTCTTTACCAGGTTTGCACACACAGTAGCTGGTATTTTGGCACAGCGACACGTTAACCCGACTGCTGAAGTTCCCTTATGAACTGAGCAACTCTAAAAATCCAAGGAAAAGCTGAGTGTATTTTATTTAAAGCTCAGATGGACTTGATGGACTAACATGCAGGCTGCATTCAGGACTTTGTCACACTGGTATATGAAGAGTGGTAACAAGAGAAATTGTGCACACACAATGTGTCACTTTATGCTTGCTCTTCTCCAGCCTCTGGTGTCACTTTGTAGTAATTAGTCTTACTATTGTCTTATGTGTTGTGATTTAGGGTATGTGCACACAAGCAGAGGTTTTTGTTTGTAACCGTAACCTCATTTTCAGAGCCTTGTCTAACATTTAATGGTTGTGAAATATGTCAGACTTTTTCCTCTACTTAAACAGCTAAGGGCATTTGAACACAGTGGAGAAAAAGGTGTGCATTAAGGATTTTGAACTATGATGTTTAAGTGTTGTCACTGCTGAGGATTCGTGGACACAGATCCTTATTCACTACGCTGCTCTTTACAATTTAACTTTTCATCAGAACAAGCACTTCTAGTTGTACTTTGCTCCTCACTGACAAAACAAGTCCAGTAAATGCACTTTTATCTTCAAGTTTGGGACAGTAATCTGTCTTAATTTATTTTGTGCTTTAGTTATCATATGTGGAAAAGTTCTGTGGTTATCTATCCGTCCTGTTTGCATAAACCCAAAGTTCAGGAACATCTTCTTTAGATCTGTTCAGTTTTATTCATGTGGCACGACTTAAACAGTCAAGTATGTTATATTGTAAGGTAAAGACCCCAAAGAGTTAATCTCGGACAAATGTTCACACAAATATGAATTGCATTCACTTCATTAATGAAGTGAATGCAATTCAGTAATCAAATGTGTTTGGCTATAACGGACTACATGTGGATACTGTACCATAAGTGGACAGACATGGATGTAAACCACACCTTAACCATTCGCTGAGTCAAAACTACCACAAGGCAGTGATTCTAACTAAAAGGTACTCTGGATATTAATAAATGTGAACATATCGTTAAATATGACTTAACTATATTTTTTGTTTGTCAGGTGTCCTGTTTGAAGAAAACACTTGGTAGCCACTTGAATGAATATAAATAAACACATTTACATGAGGGCAACCTGATTTCAAGGAAATAAAAATGCTTAAATTTGAAAGCTTGTGAGTTATTTTGTTCATGTATCAGCTGTTTAGTCGTTTTATGACAAGATGGATGCTGTTGTTCTATTTTAGTATAGTGTTTGAGTTAAGGAGAATAAAAGAATATTTAACATTAATTGTACCAATGTTGTTGTGTACGAAGCACAAATTAATTTAAAAAGTTTTAATTTATGAATTTTTGAGCATATGGTGTACTAGGTTGTAATTGCATAGAAATGTACGTTTAAGGATATAAAGAACTATATGTAATGAGTTACAGTGAAAAGAAATGCTTGGAAATAGTAATATAAACAGAAATTTCAATTTTTCTATTAACGGAAAATATCAGTTAATGATACAGAAAATATACTGTGAATAAACGGAATTTTCCGTTTTATAGCTGAAGGAAATGTCCGTAAATAGTACCGAGAGTATACTGTAAATCTACAGAATTTTCCGTTTTATCATGTACAGAAAAGTCCGTCAAACTTCCGTAAAAAAAAGGAAAATGTACTGGCAGAAAATTACCAGGACATTTTCTGTTTTTCTACGGAATCTTTTTTTACAGTGTATGTCTTAACTGTAAGTTTTATATAAAATTTTTTAAATGCAATAAAACTATTTTTCGGCGGTTTTCAAGAATGATGTTCCAAGTATATTTTGTCAAAAACAATTCAAGGCTATGATTTGGATAAATTTCAATCCAACTGAAACTAGAGTGCAATCTCAGCTCCAAGTTTCAGAAACTATGCTAACCGATTAGCATCGTTTAGCATAATCAGCAAGGACAGCTAATGACTCAAGATAACTGAAAAATGAGACTTACCCTGCAACACAGACAGTATGGCATCGTCAAACGCATCCATGCCGTGACAGCAGTTCTCTAGCTTGGTTCAAAAGCCTCCACTCACAGCACCTGGCAATATCCCACAGCTGAAGTAAGATCATTTAGCTAATGATCATGTTAGCTAGCTTGCTAACTAGCGGCCCTCACAAAACATGACTTTATCTTAATAGCACAGTTATACTATAGTGTCGTTCATAAATGTAATTATTGAACTTAATGTTACCAACCTTAAACTATTGTTAGTTTTTTAAAAATAAATAATTTTTATCTTGGTAACGGTCCAGTTGGTTTACAAAGCAGGGAAAACGATTTTGTCCCGAAAAGTAAGGTCATGACAGGAACTGAGCATGCGCATGCAGAAAATTATTTATATATTTTTTTCAAAGTACACAAAATTCCCAAATGAAGTCTAAAATGCTTATTGCCTAAAAATAAATATAACTGATATAATTTAAAACTGAAAAATTGGATAATTAAGGAAAAATATATTTTTAAAAAATGCCTACATTTCCCATTGTCCCACACTCTCATCTGTGGCCTTCAGTAAAGAGCGGTAAAGTATGCCGCATGGCTACAGCGCATAAACAGTTCACCATGGCGCTCTGGAGATGTATGATCTGTTTTATCTTTGTTTCTTAAACTCTGAATGTGCTCCTTGCCACGTAAATGCAGCTAGTGGTCGAAGGCAGGATTGTGGAAAAGATGGCTGTGAACAGGATTTCAGAGTTTTTAACTCGTTCTTTCGCCACATTAAACGGACGCACCCTCTGTATTTGACGAATGGAAACCCACCAAGAGGATGGAGGATCCCCCCCAACATCCCACTCTGTAGGATCGCAAAATTGTCGTGGTTCTGTGTTTGCCAACCGTGGTACTACAACAACAACCAGCACTGTGGAAATATCAACTCGTGGATCTTTGCCTGAAGCGCAGGAGCCTCAGGTTGACAGCCCCCGGTCACGGTAAGTGTTAACCTAACTAAATAAAATGTAGTGTGACTTCTGATGACACATTTAGCTATGTTTAACTCCTCGTATAAGGTCCTATATTACTTTTACTCCTTTTCTCCATTTTTAATCAAGCGTTTTTCACTATGGTTGGATTGTAAATCACCAGGATGAGTGTAAAGGCTACGCTGCAGCCGGAGCAGGCATGCACTCTGCGGCTGTCATGTCTCATGGTGTAGTTTGCATCAAAGACACTTTGCTCGTTTAAATCGTTCATGTGGCAGCAATTTGGGTATCTCGTAGGAGTTACAAATGGTCAGTACAGTTACAGATAAGACAGAGTATTTGGAAGCCCTGTAAAAAAAAAAAAAAAAAGTTTAAAAAAACAAATCTATTGGCCAGAAATACTGCCAAAATGTATAGGAATGATTTTTTTGGGGAAAATTAAATAAAATAATAAATGCATACAATAAAAATATGACATATACTTATATAAACATCAATTCTACGTGAAAATCTAAATTACATTATTTTAAAATACATAAATAATTTAATAAATACAACAAACATGTAAACAAACTAATATCTAAGTGCGAACAAAAATTCATTAATTAAAAGATAAAATCTCGTTCTCATGAACCCAATCCCTTGTCTTGTCTCATCAGAAAATGGGCAACCCCTTTTTTTATTGTCTTTAGCTACTTTTCCATTTTTTCCATTTCACAACTTTAACAGTAATCACTGTCATTCACTTTGTTTTGTTTTTTTTGTTTTTTGTTTTGATGGTCTAATCATTAGGTTACCTAATTATACCTGTTGTGTAAGATTTTAGAATTGGCCAAGTGTTTGGAGTAACTTTGTTATTCTGCTCTAAAGGAAGAAGCTGCTACTACAACGTCCTTTACCAGACCTGTTGCGGCTTTCGCTATCAGTGTTCAAAAACAGTGCCACTAATCACAGGTATGTCATATTCTTAATGGATCAATACAGTACATAATGCAATCAATATCTTACTTGTTTACAATGACATTCAAACTTTTTATATAAATACAGAATAAGTTACTTTGTTTGTCAAATATTTTCACAGAGAACGGTCAAACATATCATCTCAGGAGTGCAACAATATCAGGCAGTTCTTCTGGATATGCTCAAGGAAAAATTGAGGACAGTGTTTGAACATCATGCCGAGAGAATCACTCAGGTTCAAGATGAGGCGTTGGCTACATTTGATAAGTTCATGGATCCTTTCTCCAGCATTGCTATGGACAGAGTTGAGCCATAGGGGAACTGTTCAGCCCAGTCAACGCATAGGAAGTAGTAGTATCCCAGAAGATTTGTTAGGTAAAGCAAGGTCTTTGAAGGGTCATGTCCATAAGCAACAAAAGTTTTTACTACGTACCATTAATTGAAAGTGTAAAGCAGTTATTGACTGATGAGAGAATCTGTTGAACACTGCACCACAAAGAAGCAGAGAGGCATTCTTCTATGATTTAACAAACGGATCCCACTTTACATCTCACCCCATATTTACAGGCCAAATGCATTGCAATTAATACTTTACACAATTATAATGTGTAACCCCTTAGGGTCCCATGCTTCTGCAAACACATTGGTTATGTTTTATTGTACTTTAGAAAATATTGATTCAAAATTTAGGTCAAAGTTAGCTGCAATATGACTTTATTGCTATCGCTAAAGAAAATGACATTGCTCAGTGGGGCTTTGATGTTGTACTGAAAAGAATTCTTCAAGATCTATCAGTGCTTTACAATGGTGTAAGGATTGAAATGTCAAATGGTGAAATTGAATAGTTTGGTGTTTTTTATAGCCAGTTGCGGAAACATGCTATCCCAGCACGAGATTGCTGGCTTTAAAGAAGGGATTGGTTTTGGTTATAGCAAATGTAGACACTGTGAATACAACGACAACAAATTGAAACAGTCTTGTGGACAGATGCTGATTCTTTTGAAAATACTTAATTATGATAGTTCAGATATCCTGCTCCCATTATTTCTTTACAAACTGTACTGCGACTGAAAAGTAAGATTGAAGAACACCTGTATCAGTTCATGCTACAGAATTAGCACATGAGCTCATTGATTATACTTCATATTGTTCTAATAGTTTCAGGGAAATTGTGTTTGTGCCAATAACATAGAGTCTTTCTGATATCATTTCCCATAGAAATCAGCCTTAAGATTAGGGCTGCACTAAAGTATTTTCTTAGTGTAGTGTTCTGATGTTGGTTAACAAACCCTCATCAAATGTTCCCTAAACCAATGTTAGTGTTGTGCCACAATAATGCTGGCATGCTGGGACAAACAGCTGTCTCTGAAATGAGATTTGTATCATGTTTTCTCTTTTATGTAAACATTTGAAGTCAGACATGATTTTTCAATAAATCATGTTTTCAACAGATGCCTTGTGTGAATTTTTATTAAATCAAGCAAATGGAGTTTGTCACTGCATCTTGAAACAAGTTATATTTTGAGAGAGATCTGGTGAGAGACCTAATGTAGGCTATTTTAAGAGTTATTCTTTCCATTTTAGGATTTCTGTACTAATATAGACACAATTATATGGTTATTCTTGATTTAAGTTTATAATCTAAAATCAAGGCTTAGAAACAAGTATATCATTTTTAAAACAAGGCAAATTATCTGGCCTGTCTAAAAATAAGATTTTAAATCATGATAAGCACCAGATAATTTGCAGTGCATGATCCTGTCACAGCTGCCCTGCAGCTAAACTGCTCATATCTGTTCGACTTCAAACAGAAATATTACCTTAATAACGTGATTGCAATCTAACACATCACAACTAACTTTACTGTCATTTTATTTTGAAAGGACCAACAAAAACAGCAACACACTGCTGTGTGTGACTTTAGAGGAAACAGTTTTCTTCCAGCAAATAAAAAGAATTTGTTGTGTGAAGAAATCAATAAATTCAATCAGCTGTTCACCAAACTGTTTGATTCCTGTAAGGACGCAGCAGGACAGGTGGGAGGGGCTCATCAGGAGCAGCAGTCAAGTTCATTTGACTGGACACTGGAACATTTCTGTGCTGTCTTCCTCTTTCATTTACATTTAATTTGTATTTCATTTCCCTGTGTGTGTCTCTCTGTTCAGATGTGACTCACTTCTTCTTTTTGACTGTCCTGTTCATCTCCACTACAGACCTGTTTGTCACACACACGATATCATCTTTACTGATTTGACCTCAGATATCCTGCATACACATGAAAACGGGAGAGTTTGAGCAATGCTAAATAAAATGGCAAATGGCCTGTATTTGTATAGCGCTTTTCTAGTCCCTAGGGACCCCAAAGCGCTTTACACAATCAGTCATCCACCCATTCACACACACATTCACACACTGGTGAACAATTATGAAAATATCAAACTTTGCAGTACATTACAATTTATAATTACTTTTTTAACTACAGTAATTTAATCAGTGATTTATGGAAACAAGAAAGATGTTCCTTTGTGGAAGGAAAATCCAATCAGTCCATTAATTTCATGGATGTTGATCATTGTACAGACTTTACTAAACGTGTAATAACACATCTTTATATTTTTTTTATTCAAAGTTTCTTTAATACTGGTCAGACTGGTTTAGAGTAAAGTTCCCTTTTTAATGTGAAACCTTGTAGTAGCTGCAGAGTGAAAACACTGATCCTAGATCAGTTCTGACACTGTAACTTTCAACCTTCACATGTGCAGTACGTCCACACTAGCCCGGATAGATTTGAAAACAACGTTTTCGTCTGAAAATGCTCCGCGTCTACACTAGCGTTTTCAGTCATTTTCACAGAGTTGTGCGTCCACATTGAAATGGCCAAAAACGCTTACATTCCAGTACTGCGTGAAAAGCAAGACTATTCGACCTGCCTCATTTCTCTCTGGCGCTTATTTACTTTCAGGCTCTTTGAAACGTCTCTTTGAAAAGCACCGAGTTTTTTATATAGACTAACAATGAGGTGGAGTTGTTGCTGCTGGCAGCAGCAACGCTAGGCTAACACTAACTAGCTAGCAAGATTATAAACCTGGTGCTAAACTAAGAGAAGCCACAAAATCAGTTTGAATAAGAGTAAACATTTACTCACCAATTCAGTGTATCAGGTAAAGATCCACAGCAATGACAACAATTGTCTCTTGAGGTAAAGCTTCTCCAGGTTTGCTCAACATATTCCATAAAAAATGCACCGTGAACATGCGGACTGATCCGTGTGAGGGAGGAGGACGGTAGTGACGTGACATTTTCAAAACACATCTTTCATCATTCCGCACTGAGAAGAAAAATTTCCAGCTTACTTAGTTTTTTTTTTTTAAGTCAAGACAACTTAAATAAATTGAGTTAATTTAAGGGGGTAAGCGACGATCGTGCCGCCGGTGTGTCACCCCACAGCCAGATATGGGGACTTCTGTGCGACCTGCTGTGGTGAGTTTAAAGGACATTGGTGCTTCTGAGTCTGTGTTTTCTGGGACTGTGCGTACCTTCGTGGTAACTGACCTCTCAAAACTGGGCATTTTCAAAACGTCCATAAAGATAACTGACTGTGTTTGATCCACTCCACCACCAACTCCAGTTTCCCTTCAACCATTACATCAGCCTTTAGCCAGCAATTGCTCAATTGGTGCTTAGGAGAGCAGGCCGGCTTGGATTGGATAAACAACTCTTTCTTCTGAAGTTGAATCAAGTGGATCTGTCTGGACTTGTACTTTTTTACAGCTTGGTGGTTAACGCGAGCATATTTCTCCTGTTTTGGCTTCCCTTCATTGGCTTCCTGTTAAATCCAGAATTGAATTCAAAATCCTGCTCCTCACATACAAGGTCTTAAATAATCAGGCCCCATCTTATCTTAATGACCTTGTAGTACCATATCACCCTATTAGAGCCCTTCGCTCTCGCTCTGCAGGCCTACTTGTTGTTCCTAGAGTATTTAAAAGTAGAATGGGAGGCAGAGCCTTCAGTTTTCAGGCCCCTCTTCTGTGGAACCAGTTTCCAGTTTGGATTCGGGAGACAGACACTATCTCTACTTTCAAGATGTGTTAATAGACCTCTCTGCATCGAATCATATCTGTTATTAATCTCTGTCTCTCTTCCACAGCATGTCTTTCATCCTGTTTTCCTTCTTTTACCCCAACCGGTCGCAGCAGATGGCCGCCCCTCCCTGAGCCTGGTTCTGCCGGAGGTTTCTTCCTGTTAAAAGGGAGTTTTTCCTTCCCACTGTCGCCAAAGTGCTTGCTCATAGGGGGTCATATGATATGATTGTTGGGTTTTTCTCTGTATTTATTATTGTGCGATCTACTGTACAATATAAAGCGCCTTGAGGCGACTTTTGTTGTGATTTGGCGCTATATAAATAAAATTAAATTGAATTGAATTGAATTGAAAGCCTGGCGGACACTGAAGGTCGCACCTACTCCTGACTCCAGACCTGGGATGTGGCTTTTTGAGGAGCCGCTGTTTTTTAATGACTTTTTTTCCTGCACTATGTTTTCTTCTGCTACAATAAGGACCAAGTTTGTGGAGGCTGTCGTTGTCAAACTGGGTCATCTTACAAGGATGTCTATGGGTGCACTTGGTGGTGTCAAAGGCATTAGGTCCTACAGAGTGCCATTACTGAGAGACTTTGCTGGAGACCGTGTCCTAGCTGATCAATGGGCTGATGACAGCAAATATGTTTTTTTTGCCTTCACTGATTGTCATTTCTGCCTTTGAGTGGCATGCTTCTCTCCCTGGGGACACCAGTTCTGGATAGTTTCAGCTCTTGTGGGAAGAAGCAGTTTTATTTATGCTGTGTTAAGGTGCTGAATTTCCGCTTTCTGGTTGGAATCAGGGAGTCAAAATGGACTTATTATATGGAGTTTTTGCTTCAATTTCTAGGCAGGTGGAGGGTCCTGTTGAAAGACGGATGGCTGACCTCGAGTGGAGGATTGTACATGGAGCAATAGCCACGAACAGACACAGAGCCCACCTGGACCCAAGCACTGGGAAGGGTTGTCCTGTTTGTTTAGAAAGGGAGACACTGGAGCACTTGGTGGTCTGTTGTCCACGGTTAGTGGGTTTATTTTCTTTGTTGCAGGAGTGGGTGGAATCTCTGGGGGTGACTTTCTCTGTACCTTTGTTTGTTTTTGGCCCTAAGTATTCAGTGCAGAAAAGACGGACCTTGGTACTGATAAATTTTTTGTTTGGTACAGCCAAGCTGGCAATATGGAAGACTAGGAAGAACCAGATGCTAGGCCAGGGTTGGACTGATGTTGTGCAGAGTCTAAAGAGATTGTTGGCATCCCGTCTTAGAGTAGAGCATGCTGCTTTTTACTCTCTGACTAATGATCTGGACTCCTTTGAAACTATGTGGGGGATTGAACAGGTTTTGTGTTCAGTAGGAGCAGATGGGACAGACAAGGTAAGCGACTCATGTTGTAACTGACGTCAGACGCCGGAGATTTTGGCGGAAAATTAAAGCGAATGGTAGCTTAGAATTGAACAAATCCCTTTAAGCTTCAGTATTACCAAATACACTTATCAATTGTCTTGTAACTAACAACATTTGTCTAAATCATCTCCAACACCCTTATTCTGTCCGCTGCGTGCGTGGTTCTAGTACACGAAGTGACAGATAGCTAAACATATGCTGTAGGCACTGGAAGCGTTGAATGATGAGTCAGACGTGAAAGTAAAGTTGAGGGCTGTTTACTTGTTTGTCTTCATCAATGTACATCTTACAGTGCTTTCCCAGAACTTGTGAAACTACAAAAATACAAAAAAGAAATATGCTCAATGAAGAATTATGCATTTGCTTCACATGGCGAACAGATCTAGGCATTTATATATAAATCTCTCCAAATATACATAAAGTCAATAAAATATACACAACTCACGACTCATAAAGATGAAACACAATTCAAACTTACAAACAAAGCTTCTCCATGGCATAACACAGGTGGATGCTGAAGGATTAAACAGGGAGACTTCTGGTACGCCTCATTGTGCAAATCCCAATACTAAAATGGCTTCCTGCATTACCCCCCTCATGTGACTCTAAACATCCAATAGGAACCTCTTCCTGTATCACCCCACTCATTTGACCACAGACATCCAATAGGAATACAAGCCAAACCACATAAAAATTCACTTGACCGCAGTCTCCAAGCTAACCACTAGGAGATGCTAAAATTCTCAACGTGCACATAACATTACAACCCTGGAGAACAAAGGGGAGAGTTTAGAGGCTCTCCAAGATTACATCGATCAGTGCTTCCAGGATCTCGTAATGAAGAAGGCTCAGAGTGCATCTTCCCCGGCCAAATCTGAGATGCCGTCATCGAAAAGATGTCGCTCGGCAGATTCCCCCGGCACAACATCACCAGCCGTTAAAGATATTGCAGACATCCTAGTGTCAATAGACAAACGATTGTCCAGTTTTGATGCAAGGCTGTCCTTGGTGGAGATTCTTCACCAGGAATTTAAATCCTTGCGAGAATCCCTGGAGTTCAGCCAGCAGCAGGTGGAAATGCTCGCTGCTGAAAATGCCACTCTAAGGGAGTCGGTGAAATGTCTCACTGAAAATGTTACCCAGCTCAATAGAGAAAATAAAAAAATAAAGGAGACAGTTATTGATCTACAAGATCGTGGCATGCGAGATAATCTGGTATTTTCTGGTATTCCAGAAGCCGCTGGAGAAGATGCAAAGACTACGGTGAAAAGCTTCATCAAAACCCACCTGAAGCTGCCGGAGGACACGGTGAAGAACATCGTCTTCGATAGGGTGCATCGCCTCGGCCCCATTCGGGCTGCGACCGGGAGACCACGTCCTATTGTAGCCAAATTCGGCCACTTCATACAAAAGGAACAGGTGAAAAGTCACGGCAGGGAATTAAAAGGAACGGACTACAGCGTGAACGACCAGTTCCCAAAAGAGATCCTGGAAGGATGCAGGGTCCTCTTCCCAATCCGACGCAGCTTCATCCTGAAGGGCTCCCGCGCTGTCATCTCCGTGGACTGGCTCTATGTAGATGGACAGCTTTACCACGACCCCGGCATCACTCCGTGGCTGTATTAGCTTCACACCAGATAAAAATCCCTTTCCCCACCCACTCACACTAACTTGCATTAGCATCTGTTTAACCTACCAATATCAAATTGCATCTTAAGTGTGATGTCATAGCAGAATGAACACTGTCAATCTCCGTCAATGGTTTGATTGGAATGTTTCCAATTTTTTTCTTCTCGTTTTTTTCCTCCTTGTCCTTGGTTTCTTTCTTTCTTTTTTCTTTCTTTCACTGCTTCAATCACCTGTTTCCACACTCATCCACAAACAACATCCTTTATTTTGACACATACACACAGCACGATCACGCACAGTCATGCGCTCAACGGCTCATAAGATGTATAGGATACACACACTTAAGACAAGCGTACTCATATTAGTAAATATGCACACACACAGTCAGACTCAGGGAGCATCTCGCCAGTTTTTTTTTTTCTATCTCCTTCTCTATATTTACGAGCAAGTGATGTATTCTCTCCACCTGTCTAAGCGACACACACAGCATACACCCCTAGTTATACACAGACATCTATGGGTGCACTAAGATTCGTTACATGGAATGTAAATGGAGCTGGCTCCAGAGAAAAGAGGTTAAAAATATTTAACCAACTCAAAAAACTACAGGCAGATGTTGTCCTTTTACAAGAGACCCACAGACCTCTTAGAGGTTCGAATGAACTTAAAACACCTGAGTTTCCTAATGTGTTCTCAGCTTGTTATAATTCTAGACAAAGGGGAGTAGCAATTTTAATCCATAAAAAAAATAATTTCACAGTACTCGATACAGTTATAGATCCAGAGGGCAGATTCTTAATCATTAAACTATCTATACTTGATAAAAAGCTATGTATTGTAAGTGTATATGGTCCAAATGTTGATGATCCCTCATTCTTTCACGGTTTTTTCAGTGCACTCTCTGAACACTTAGATGGCACACTTGTTCTTAGAGGCGACCTCAACCTTGGACTAAATGAAGAAATGCATAGGCTCAATACAGCAGGAACTCAGCATAATTGGCAGTCCACAAATATATAGTGGGTGATCGTGGCTCAAGAGTTGGGAGTTCGCCTTGTAATCGGAAGGTTGCCAGTTCGAGCCCCGGCTTGGACAGTCTCGGTCGTTGTGTCCTTGGGCAAGACACTTTACCCGTTCCTCAAGGAAAAACACAGCATTTTGAAAACGCTCTCGAAAATGCAAACATTTGAAAAACGGAGCTGTCCCTTCACAGTGTGGACACATGAAAACGCAGACTTTTGAAAACGATGACGAAGGTTGGTCATAAGTCATGTGACCAATTTAACCAAGATCGCGGAGGGCATTATACAGCAGTTTTTGTTTGCTTTGAATTATGACAGCCCTATTAAAGATTAATATCAGTCTGCACATGCTCCACATAGCTTTTGTTCACATTCTTTAATTCTCAATCGCTTTTGCAACTTTGTACTTTTGTGTTACTCGCAGCAACAACTCCACCTCATTGTTAGTCTATATAAAAAACTCGGTGCTTTTCAAAGAGACGTTTCAAAGAGCCTGAAAGTAAATAAGCGCCAGAGAGAAATGAGGCAGGTCGAATAGTCTTGCTTTTCACGCAGTACTGGAATGTAAGCGTTTTTGGCCATTTCAATGTGGACGCACAACTCTGTGAAAATGACTGAAAACGCTAGTGTGGACGCGGAGCATTTTCAGACGAAAACGTTGTTTTCAAATCTATCCGGGCTAGTGTGGACGTACTGCACATGTGAAGGTTGAAAGTTACAGTGTCAGAACTGATCTAGGATCAGTGTTTTCACTCTGCAGCTACTACAAGGTTTCACATTAAAAAGGGAACTTTACTCTAAACCAGTCTGACCAGTATTAAAGAAACTTTGAATAAAAAAAATATAAAGATGTGTTATTACACGTTTAGTAAAGTCTGTACAATGATCAACATCCATGAAATTAATGGACTGATTGGATTTTCCTTCCACAAAGGAACATCTTTCTTGTTTCCATAAATCACTGATTAAATTACTGTAGTTAAAAAAGTAATTATAAATTGTAATGTACTGCAAAGTTTGATATTTTCATAATTGTTCACCAGTGTGTGAATGTGTGTGTGAATGGGTGGATGACTGATTGTGTAAAGCGCTTTGGGGTCCCTAGGGACTAGAAAAGCGCTATACAAATACAGGCCATTTGCCATTTTATTTAGCATTGCTCAAACTCTCCCGTTTTCATGTGTATGCAGGATCTCTGAGGTCAAATCAGTAAAGATGATATCGTGTGTGTGACAAACAGGTCTGTAGTGGAGATGAACAGGACAGTCAAAAAGAAGAAGTGAGTCACATCTGAACAGAGAGACACACACAGGGAAATGAAATACAAATTAAATGTAAATGAAAGAGGAAGACAGCACAGAAATGTTCCAGTGTCCAGTCAAATGAACTTGACTGCTGCTCCTGATGAGCCCCTCCCACCTGTCCTGCTGCGTCCTTACAGGAATCAAACAGTTTGGTGAACAGCTGATTGAATTTATTGATTTCTTCACACAACAAATTCTTTTTATTTGCTGGAAGAAAACTGTTTCCTCTAAAGTCACACACAGCAGTGTGTTGCTGTTTTTGTTGGTCCTTTCAAAATAAAATGACAGTAAAGTTAGTTGTGATGTGTTAGATTGCAGTCACGTTATTAAGGTAATATTTCTGTTTGAAGTCGAACAGATATGAGCAGTTTAGCTGCAGGGCAGCTGTGACAGGATCATGCTACACAGCCTCTTTTTTCAGGTATGAGTCAGACAGTGTAAGAGAGAAAATGATGGTTGTTCATCAAACTGTTTCACAGCGGCACTCACATGAACACATTGAAGCTTGACACAAAGAGCCTGATGCTGTGGATCCTGTGCAAACACGTCAGTCTGACTGTGAAAGCACAAGGCTGCCGTCCACACAGTCACAGCTCACACCTGGTGTCACGGTCTTCGGAGACAGGCCGTGCGGTGGTATGTGTGATGGACCCAGGTGCGTACACAAGTGAGTAGACGGGAGTGAACTTAACAGAAAGCGAGCCTTTATTATGGCTGAAGACAAAGTGTACAAACGAAGCAGGGATAGCGTGACTAAACTAGACTATAACTAAACTGGGAAAACTAATACTGTGACAAACTAAGAAGACTCAGAGACTATGGTGATCACTGCATAGACTGACCATGAAAACATGGAGGTGAGAACACAGATGACGCGACACTGAACACAGCAAGACTGAGGACTAAATACACACATGAGGTGATCAGGGGAAGTGGAGACACATGAGGACACAGCTGGCTAGAATGAAACATAATTACAGCACAGGGGAGAGTAAACCTAAATGCAGTGAACAAAGAACACCAGACTCTTTCAAAATAAAACAGGAAACACAGAGACATGAAGATAAATCATGACATGAACTTAACATAACCACACAGACATGAAACATGGCAGGTAGACGCACGAATCAGGGAGACTGAGTACAGGGGGAGATGACAGAAACAACTAAGAAATAAAGGACTAAACAGCCACCTAGAAATTAACTAGATCAAAAATGGATACAAAAATACATAAAACTCAAACACTGGGTCACATGACCCAGCCCATGACACCTGGACCCCAGAAACAGTGTAAGGGGAAAACTCCCAGATTGATGACACTGGTTATCAGTCAGTAACTTGTCATCGAAGCATTTTCTTTACTGTGATAAACACTACAGATCAATGTGTATGAAACCTTTGGTCCATCTGACACTGATCAGCAATCAGTCATCACTGATGGGATGTTAATCTTCCCTTTAACTTTTTTTAAGAAGTCAACATTCAGGGGTTTTTTAAGTGACATGAAAACAACAGGAAGCAGCTCCAGCTCAGTTCAGGGTTAAACAGTTTCAGCCTGTTTTAAATCCTGTAACAGATATTGATGTCTGCATATGGAGACTGTGCATAATGTGCAGAAAATTATTTGGACTCTTCAGTTTTTCCATGTCTTTGTGTCGTGATGATCACTTTGGTTGCTGCTCTCACACTCTGAGGGTTTTGTGTTTACTTTCTACTTAATCAGTGGATTTGAGTTTGAGTTTTCTTCTTTTAATGTTTGAAGCTTTGTGTCCTTTCTTCATTGTTAGTTGGTCAGACTGTGGTCTCTTTTGTTTCTCCACTGAAGTCTTTGGATTTTTTTGTTAAACACTGCTGAATGAAGGCTTGATTGATCTTATTAGAGTTTTTTTGTCCTGGATTTGGCTACAAACCTCTGCCAGCTAACCCCATTTAATCTTGTATGAAATACATGTATATAGTGCCTAATGGTAAATGGTTTTTATAATTCTGTTTTTTGTAATGAAGAATTCTTTGTGAGTAGTGTGGTGGCAAGCTACATTGTAGCCACAGCTGCCCTGGGGCGCACTGTCTTTACAATGATCAGGATCTTTGGAAATGTTTGGACTGATTAGATTTGTCTTTATTAAAAGAATATTCCTCTTGTTTCCATGAATCATTGATTGTAGCTGAAGAAAGTCTGATTACAACTATGTTCATTACAATTATTTAAAAATCAAATGACTGAAGATGTGTGACAAACTGCAGTTAGTGGTAGATGTAGAGATTCAGTAGGAGAGTAAAAAGCCAAGAAGTCACAACTGAACACAAACACACATCGAGAAGTCCAATGCAAAATTGATGCAAATAAAATAGAAAAGAAAGGAGAGACATTTTCCAGTGTTCACTGTTAAAGTTGAATTTAGAAGAAAATCAAATATTTTCAAAGAGGAGAAAAATGAAAAAGACATGAGAGAGAAGCTTTTTTCTTATTAAAATCTGTTGTTTATGAACTCTAAGGATGCAAAATGAAGCTGAGTGCTGCTCTGCTGAGCCCCTCCCACCTGTCCACCTTCAGGTGCAGTCCTGCCTAATTCCAGGAAGCAGCTCACCTGTGTGTCCAGATGTGGATCTTTTAGGGGATTTTACATAATTAACAGTTTCAATGGATCTGTATGAAACTTTAGACAATGATCAGTGATCTAAAAACAATCAGATTAAGTCAGTTTGCTCTTAAGAAGTTGGTGTTCATATATCTGCATGTAGATGATTTTACTTGAGTCATAATGTGCAGCTGAATGTAGCTCACTTGATCTTATTAGTGTTACTCATGTAAAGGTTAACATCACCACATAACACACACAGTGAGAAGCACAAAAGAACTGTACTTGTAGATCTGAGGTCTTCCGGTAGGTGGCCAATGGTGCTGGGTTCATTACTGGCTCACTGGTGGAGGACAAATCCAGCAGAAGAAGGAGGGCTCTAAGCTTGTCTACTTGGTCCTGGACTTCTTTGGGGGTTGTCACACTCTGGGGAAGTTTATTGACATAGAAGAACTGTCCCACAGAGTGACGTAGCAGATCATTAACTTCCTTGTGGTCCCTTGTGTGGTGCTGCAGAGTGAAGGTTGCACAACACGGGCTACAGGTTGTACCGAAGGGAAGGACTTGACATTCATAAGCAGCCACAGGTTCCTAGGGGTCCAGATCATGCCACACAAAACGCAGGAGGGAACGATCCTCAGGAAAAAGGTGAATCTGGTGGAACATACCTTTAATGTCCCCACTAACTGCTACTGCATGCTCTCGAAAGCGAAGGAGGACACCAAGGAGAGATGCGCTCAGGGTAGGGCCAGGCAGATGTTCGTTGAGGGTTTGGCCTTGAAACTGGAACGAACAATTAAACCAAAGGTGATCTTTGCCATTTTGGCTAACAAGGTGGTGAGGGATGTACCAAGACTCATCTGCTGCTCATCTGAGGGGGACATCTTGACCACCGAACTGGCCTGGACTAACTTGTCTATCTCCGCGCTGTAGATCTTAGCTCACTCTGGATTTCTCTGCTATTATCCATACACACACACACTAGCAGCCCCTCTCGCTCAGTTTTTGCATTTGCGCTACCTCGCAATGTGTTGCTTGCGCTCTCAACATTTCTGCCCGTGCGCGTTCAACTCTTCTGTGCACCGTTATATTTGTGCCACAAAATCAGCCAATCACAGACTTGGATGCAAAAAAAAATCTGATTGGCTGTTTTGGTCTCCAATCAGTTCGAAATGACGAAATGCAATATCCCAGAACATATTTCGTCCAAAACTCAAATGAGGCAGTGGCGGAGGAACGCAGAGTTGATCATGTCCAAGTGGCTAATCCACCACCTTTCATTGTTTATACCCTTACAAAAACAAACATAAAAGTGAAAAATCACCATCACCAATGCCCGGTCAGATTTTTTGCATCCAAGTCTGTGATTGGCTGATTTTGTGGCACAAATATAACGGTATACAGAAGAGTTGAACACGCACGGGCAGAAATGTTGAGAGTGCAAGCAACACACGAGCAAGCGCAAATGCAAAAACTGAGCGAGAGGGGCTGCTATTGTGTGTGTGTGTATGGATAATAGCAAACACTGAAATAAATTTTTTGCACGTAGCAATGAATTTTGTTTACTGAAATTTAGCTTTTCTTCGCTCAAAATAAATTTCTTGTCAGGATGTGCTGTGTGGCAGGCAGGAGATGAGGACTCAAAATGCGGGACTCTCAGACTCGAGGGATGAACTCAAAACCACAGCTTTATTTCCTGGTCACAGGAAAACGAGCATACAAAGCAAACTAAACCAAACCAAACTGGGAAATGACAACCTAAACTTACAGGAAACCCAAGGAGATCCACTCACCATGAGGGACAACGCGACACTAACTCAGAGAAACACAGGGTTTAAATACACTGGGATGTAACGAGGGGAAGGAGACACAGAAGGAGGGCACAGCTGGGAGAAATCAGAACTGACGAGAAGAGGAAGCAATGCAGAACACATTCACATAAGGCACAGACCTTCAAGGCGAACTTGACTAGGTGTGTGTGTGACACTTTATAGAAGAAACAAAGAGATTTTAGAAGTATACTTCCTGACTTATTCTCAGTCATCTGTTACCAAGCAAACTCAAACACAGCAGGTTGCTGAATACACTCAGGCCTCTGCTCAGCTACTATTTTTGCTGTAAGACTAACCTTCTAAGCTTCACGTCACTCACACTCGGCTTAGTTTCACTTTCTGGATGCAGGGCATGCTCTGCAAACCTGCAGTTTCCTGTCTACTTTGGCACAGAGGTACTCAGAGTTAGGCCCCTTCTTTTATAATGCAATAAAATCAGCACATAAACATTTAAGATTATAAGAGCATTCAAAAGCATTTAGGATTATAAATTCAACTCAACAGTTTAAAGTGGTTATAACTGCTCCTGTACTAAAGGCTAATTGGGTGCCAATATGTTTAAACCTCTTAATGCAATATAATACTTGTAGATTATGTTATTAATGCCATGGTAATATGAACAATAGCAGTAAAATAATTTCCCTGATCCCCACAGAAGACAGAGCACTAAGAAACACAGAGAACAACAACAAAGAGACACAGAGGGCCACTACCAAATACTCAGAAAACTAAACAGAATACAAGAAAGCCAAACTAAGACACTAGAATATACAATAAACTGGGGCAACAACAAGAACTAAGATAAAAGTACAAAAACTCAGAGACACAAGAAACTCAAAACACTGGGTCACCGACGCAGGACTGTGATATTTCTTCTCAAAATGCAACACTTGCACCTGCCAATTTTTTTTTTTTTGTGCGCTCGAAGTTTTTTTTACGTGCGCTCAGAATAGTGGCACAAACAAACCTACATACCTTCTCTCCACACTTCTCAAACTGGGCACAACAGCGTTACGGCTAGCCTTTAGGTGTGGCATGTTCTGGCAGCGAAGGAGGGGAGTGGCAAAACGTTGGATGCCCCGACTTCTACGGGAACTGTCTTTTGCTCTAGCAGGCTAACTGCATAGTTATCTTCTCTTGGACGGGTAACCACCTTGCCATCTCGCACTGGGACGACATCTACCTGCCATATCTTCTCTACATGTTTGAGTAGCTCACTCACCTGGGGAGTAGTGGTGGGGAGGGTGCCCGAGATTTATATTTAGTCATTGTTTATTATGTTTATTACTTGTATTTTATTTTGTTATTACTTTCATTGGACATCAACAGATCCCGTTCATACACAGTTAAGATATACCATGGAAAATAACCTTTTGTTTCCATATGGAGGATCGTCATTTTAGCCATCCTAAATATTTGGCCAGCCGGCATTAGGAACCAACTCCTCAAGCAAAAGGTCAAGGACACAGTTACACAATCGCTAAACTAACCTTAGGATAAAAGAAAACCATGTAAGCATGAGGAATCTCAGTTTTAAAAAAAAAAAGCACTAACCACTGCACACTACTTTATTATGGCTTTCACACATCAAAGCCAACATCCCTGCTGACCTGGACAGCCTGCAGTTTGCTTACTGCAGGAACAGATCAACAGAGGATGCAGTCTTAATCACACTTCACACCAGCCTTACTCATCTGGAGCATCCCAATACATATGTTAGGATGCTATTTGTAGACTTCAGCTTGGCATTTAACACCGTTGTGCCATACAAACTTGTAAACAAGCTGAATGACCTGGGACTAACCACCACACTTTGGTCATGGATCTTGGATTTCCTCACAAACAGGTCACAGAAGGTCAGGGTGGGCAGCCTTACATCATCTGCTATCACCATTAACGCAGGAGTACCACAGGGCTGCGTTGTCAGTCTAGCTCTTTTCATTCTATTCACACACGACTGCCACTCCTCTTCTAACACCATAGTGAAGTTTGCTGATGGCACTACAACAGTGGGAAGGATAGGGCTTTGGAGCGTGATGTCACGGGAGGGGGGCCACGCCGCCTCGCGCCATGACAGTAGGCCAAAGAAAGCACACGGAAGCATCAGCTGTGGTTCGTACATGCTGTGTTGCAACAATAGATCACACAATAGGGAAGGCAAGAAATAAATTCATATCTCTCTTAAAAGGCTTTTAGTTTTTTTTTTCAATGCGCTGAGGTCATAGATAATTAGATAAAACATTCTAATGTGTGATGCTGCAGAACCACGTCATGTTGACGGAGTAGCGTATTATTGCATTATTGCAGGCAAACCAGCATATGAAATATGAAACAGAAAAGAAAAGTATGTTTTTTTTTTTTTATTCAAGATCTGTTCACGTGTACTTAGCAAGTACATACACATGAAATGCAAACTATTTACATGGCAACGCACAGCTGGCAACCTCTGGCTGTATCTTGGACATATGGTCAACGTACTCACAACGTGGAGGCTTAAAAACGGACAAATCTTGTACCCAACTGTCTGTGAATTAGATCTGCGCCTCCAGGAATTTATAATTCTGAAAATGATTCGCCGTGTATGCGCTGACTGCACAGACAAGGTACGTGACGATATCGGGATAGGACAACGGCGGTAGGCTGTCTGGGTTTCCGCTCCACTGCCTTTTTTCATACGGGTCCACATTACCGATGCACACTATTTTTTCCAAGTACCGTCTCTTGGCGTCTGGGCGCAATCGTTCGCGATACAGCTCTTTGTCTTTTGCGCTGATTTTAAGCGTGGTTCTGGCAGTCCTGCTATCAACACAGTGTGTTTGTTTTGATTTGTGGCCTTCTGACATGGCGCCGCGATCCCACAATGCACTGCGGCGTGACGTCAACTTCAAAGCCCTATATCACACAACAACGAGTCTCACTACAGAGAGGACATCCAACATCTAATCAGATGGTGTGGAAACAACGACCTGGTCCTGAACACTGCCAAAACAAAGGAGATGGTTGTAGACTACAGGAGAGCAAAGAAAACAACACGACCACCCCTCCACATAAATGGTGAGGAAGTTGAGGGTGAATGACATTAAATTCCTGGGCCTACACATAACAAAAGATCTCACATGGACCATTAACACATCCCACTTATTGTAGAAAGCACAGCAGAGACTTTTCTTCCTAAGAAAACTTAAAAAAGCAAATGTGCCAACCCAGCTCTTAGTAAGCTTTTACAGGAGCAAAATAGAGAGCATCCTGTGTCACTGCATCACAGTGTGGTACTTCAGCTGCACAGCAGGAAACCGTCGAGCTGTGACCCGGACCGTCAAACTGCCCAGGGGATCATTGGAACCAAACTCCTGAATCTCGACACGGTCTATGCTAGCCGTTTACAGAAGCCAGCTAGCTGTCAGGGCTCTGTGTGCGGGCAGATGGAGAAGAGGATCCAAGCGCAGGACTCGGAATTGTAACTCAAAAACCTCAGCTTTATTTGCTGGCAGAAAACAAACATAAACTGAGCAATGGCAATGAACACAAGAATACTGAACACGAAAACACACAGGCATAATCTGAGGGTACGACGCTACACCAAGCACGGGAAAACGCAGGGCTTAAATACACAGGGTAGTAATGAGGGAACGGGCAACAGAAGGGAGACACAGCTGGGAGAGATCAGGGCTAACGAGACGGGGGGAACCAAGCTGCACACACTAACATAAGACAAAGACTTTCACAATAAAACAGGAAACATGAATTACTAAACAAGAACGCAGACTCGACCCTGAGAGACAAATTAACATGGAATACATACATGGAAAACAATACATGAAACCACAAATCCTTAAACACGGATAAACAGAAACAAGAAACTAATAATCATCATCATCATCATCATCACTACAAGAGAATAAGAAAACAATCCACGAAGCAGAATTAAACCAAAATATAATAAACTCAAAATACTGGGTCCAACGGACCGGCATCATCAAGGACCCAACACATCCAGGTCACAGACTTTTTGTGCCCTTCCCATCAGGGAAGAGATACAGGCCAATAAGAACCCACACAAACAGACTAAAGAGCAGCTTCTTCCACAGAGCATTAGTCTGTGTCACCCCTCCCCCAACACACAATAGCTAACTCTCCCTCTCTCTCCTTTACCCCATGTCATGTCTGCTGCTAATGTACAAAGTCATTTACTGGGCATTAATGTTTGCACTCAACTACCACACTGTAAATGCTGTTATATTATATTATACTGTTTGTGCTCAAACTACCATAGTGTAAATACTATTATTATTATTATTTTTTTTTTTACTGTGCTAAGTGCCTTCTTTTTAGTTTATATCTTATACTGTTACTACAGTTATGTTACTATGCTGCTTCTTGTTTTATTGCTGCTGGCCTCTGTGAGCTACCAAACAAATTTCGTTGTATAACTACAATGACAATAAAGTTCTTCTCTTTCTTTATCTTTCTTTCTTCTTATGTCTACTATATAGGAGTTGCTGCTCACACCCTGAGGTACACTAATGAGCCTTTCAAATGTACCAAATGCAATGTCCGTCTGCATGCGTACTCATGCTGGATACTGCACGGTCTTATTTTTATTAGCCCTCGACTCAGCTGCAAAGTGCTTACGATTAGTTACCAGGTCATTTTCCTTTTCATCAGAATTATCTACCGTCATCCAGACATATGTTTATTAAATTCAGTTCTTTGCATTCTTTTGGTGGCGAAGAAAGACTCAAGCTCAAAGTGGTCTAACTAAAAAAAAAAAAAAAGATCTTTATTTTACATTTATTCCCGAATCCAAACGGGAAGCTGGTTCCACAGAAGAGGGGCCTGAAAACTGAAGGCTCTGCCTCCCATTCTACTTTTAAATACTCTAGGAACAACAAGTAGGCCTGCAGAGCGAGAGCGAAGTGCTCTAATAGGGTGATATGGCACTACAAGGTCATTAAGATAAGATGGGGCCTGATTATTTATGTAATGTGACTCTTACGCTTTTGGGAGGTGTTTGTTCATCTGTTTGTAAACCTGATAAACTGGATTCTGCCATGGTAACAGCATTTGCATCATGAGCTTGCAGTCAAATGAGATGTACAGACTACTTGTTTATGAGTCAGATGCGACACAAACACACCTGAGAGAGGACGTCCAATTTCTTCCTCACACTTTCTTTCCATTGTTTTAAAGTGAAACAACTACAACAGGTAAGTGAGAAGAAACAGCAGGTTTTATTCCTGGATATGTGCTCTGGACAATGATGTTTTTCTCAGTTCTGCCAGAAAAAAATTTCAGGTTGAAAATATTAATGGAATTACTGGAACGTGCTAAATTCAGAATCTTCTTAGTGTCAGAGGAAGGCGTTCTCACAAAAGTACAAATACTGCTACTGTGTCTTTTTACTTCAGTAAGTGCCGATACCTGGCACGTTTTGATCAACGTTCAGTCCTTCTAATGTCGTATGTTTAATATAACTTGATGTCAATGAAGAAAACCTGTGAGCTTGTGTCTGTGCAATGAAACGATGAAGACCACATCAGCTCAGGACTCTTCTCATGACTCTACAAAGAAAGGAAACAAATTGTTGTTCAGATTATGTGAATTTGACACAAACTTTTTTAACTAATATAATTCAGTTTCGCGACTCAACATGTTTGTCATTTTTAACTGGACATATGAGAGGTTCAGAGGTCAGGCACGAGTCCGCTGAGTTTTTGTCCATTATCAAATCCCGTTCTTTTTATTCTTTTACTGGATAGAGAGAACACGACTCAGTTGGTCAAAGTATTTATAATTATTCATTTATTATCTTCCGGAAGAGAGAGACGTGCACAGCCCAAAGACATTTGCAGATCTCTAGCATTAGAAGCCAAAAATGTGGATCATATATGTGTTATTTTGGTCCTTTACACGTCACACATAGTTTCGATAAAAACAACTCCTTGTGGCCTGACTCTGTTTCAAAGTCATTTGATCTGTCATATGGTGGCTGAAGCTACATCATTAAGCCTTTTTCCTGTTTCACTAAGTTTCTTTCTGTGTGGATGAGTGGATCAGCCTCAGAAAGCTTTATTAATCTTTTCAGTGGAACAGATTATGGCAGGAGCAATGAAATGGAGAACTCTGGAATTTGAGGTCTCTAGTCTCACCATTACTGAGTGAATGCAGTGAGCTGTGGTTTCAGGCTTAGCAGAAGGACCAACAACAGCTTACACAAAGACTGCTTTCCATTTAAACGGATTTCCATTATTGTTCACTAATTCACTAGAACATGGAGATGAGTCATTGTCATGGTATTAATTCTATCTGTTCATTTCCTGCTGTAACAGCAGAAACTCTTCCAGAGAAAGAGTTGTGACGTTAACAGCAGCTGGTCAAAAGGACAGTCATATTGGTAACCACACTAATATACATATTTACTAAATTAACTCTCTTGCTCATATCTACAATATAAATGATGTGATGGTAAATTATGCTGAGCAATCATTGTCATGCATTTTACTTATTTTACTTTCATTTTAGCTTGGAAAGCACTTAGTGCAGCATGGCCTGTTAAAAAATGTGAAATACAAAAAAACTTGACCTTCACAATAACTACCATGCCTACAGTTATTGTGTGACAGTGAGTCCTGCAGACTGACAGAGTTACAGCTGGTTCTTTAGATGCTTTAAACCCCAGTAAGACTCTCAGTTATGTAATTTGTTTCTTGGTGTTTTTACAGTCCTCTCCACCCCTCTCCTCTGCAGTGGTGCCAGAGACTACACCTCCGTCAAAGCGTTGTTCTGGTTCATCTGCGCCCCAGACTACAAATGTAAGTCTTTCAGGATGATAGATGTCAGTCACTTTGTTTCTCAGCTCTTCCTTTAGATGGTGGTGTGATGTACTGTTGTTTGACATCTGCTCCACTTTGTTACACAGCTTCTATTGAAGTTATTTCGTAATCCAGCAGGTCTGTAGTCAGGCCTGGGTGTGGCAGCGAAACTTGTGGTTAATCACAGTTAACTCATGATTTAGCAGCTCTGCATGTGAGGACCCAGGAGATGTGTCTCCCTCTCTCTGCTGTCCAACCTTAGCACAACATCATCCAGACTGAGCCTTCACAATGACACCAAAGCGAAACACAAAAAATATCCTGCACTAAAACCCAGGGACAGTTAGACAGTTTTATTATGCTGTGTTATTGTGGGTATTCCCTTCAAGTGTAAAGCGTCTTGAGGTAACTGTTGTTGTGATTCAGAGCTATATGAATAAAACTGAATCGAATTTGCCAATCTGTTTTCAATGATTTATGAAATATTCCAACAAAACATAATAAAATATTACCTAAATATTTCACTTTGCATGAAAGTTTATTTTTAAAAAATCACACTTTTTTATGATATTCTGCAGATTGAACCTGGACCAGGAAACTAAGAATAAGGCCAAGAACTTCTCAGGTGACGGACACAGAGAGGACACTTTCCATCAGGACAAACCAGGATCAGAGAACCCGTGACTCCCGTCTCTCTTTGAAACTATGGCTGCTGCAGTTCCCTCGGCTGACTCTGTACTCCAGTATTTACGCTTAGCTAATCTGAATGTACGCAGTCTTATCAAAAATCATTTTGCCGTACAGAACATATTAGCACATCATAAAATCCATGTGTTGGCCCTGACTGAAACTCGTTTAGACAACAGCGTTAAAGACTCTGAACTGTGTATAAAAAATTTCGAGTTTTACAGGAAGGATAGAAAGAGGAATGGAGGTGGTGTCGGTTTCTATATTCACAAAAATATTACAGTTAATGAGCGGCCTGACTTGGATGATGAAGATCTCGAGATGATCTGGGTTGAGATTTATCTGCCACGTACCAGATCACTGTTAGTGGGATGTTGTTACAGAACACCAAACAGCAAAATAGAATGTTTTAATAAAATCTGCAGAACAATAGAAATGGTGTCAAATGAAGACAGAGACATTTGCCTTCTGGGAGACTTTAACATTGACTGGTTGAAAGCAACTCCAAAAAAGACGAGAATTAATTTTGTCTCCTCTGTGTGTGGACTGACACAGATCATAAAAGAGCCTACCAGAGTCGATAAGTCACGATCCACATCAACATGTATTGATCACATCTACACAAATATTCCAGAGCTCTGCTCAAATATTAGGGTAGAAAAATCTATCAGTGATCATAAGCTCATCATTGCTAAGGTAGGAAGAAGAGTACTCAGACGCAGGAACAAAGAAACAGATCTTTCTGTTCATTCTGAACTGTCAGAGTTTCTTCTTATAAACAACATCATGGAAAACAAGCAGTGCTCTCTCCAGTTTAGGAGAGTTGAGGAGGAAGAGGTTGAGAGGTTGTCCCTCGCCAATGCTTATCTTCTACAAACTCAATCTCAGTCCATTGCTTCCATATGCCAGATCCTGAACTTGTGCATCGACCACGGCGAATTTCTATCAGAGAGAAACGAGGGCTGTATTTTCCGTCCAATCCTGGAGAAAGTTCTCCTTCAGCAGATGGAGGAGTACTTTAGTAATAATGACCTGCTCACTAATCATGAAACTCCTGCTAACATAACCGATAAGTGGCTCACAGACCTGAAAAAAAAAAGAAAAGTCGGAGTCGTGTTCATGGATTTCAGTCCCTCCTCTGATGTCGTCAGTCCTGATCTGCTGCTTCACAAGCTGAAGTCTTACCGTTTCTCAGATTCAGCCATTTCTATGATGAGAAATTTTCTCTCTGATGGAAACAGCTGCACATGTTGCTGGAAAGACTCTCACTGTGAGCTGCCAAAAGGAAGCTGCATTACTCAATTCCTGTTCTCTGTTTATACAAACGATCTAAAAGTCACTTTAAAAAGTGCTGATGTTATTGTGAGTGGCGGTCAGCTAATGATTTATCACTCAGAAAAAAAGTACCAGGAGTTACAGGAAGTCTTGAGAGATGAATCAGAAGTTGTGCGTGGCTGGCTCAGAGACAATGGGATGGTTTTAAAGACGTTCACATCAACAGTGATCAAAAAGAACGAGCCGGTTATGAAAATACGAACGTGGCTCAATTTCAGAGTCAGCTCAGAGTTTAACTGGATCAGAGTGTTAGGAGTTTTACTGCACGATGCTCCTCATCTGGTTTGGAAATCTTAATGAAATCATTCACAAAGCAATTGTAACAGGAAGGGCTGGGCAGTTTGCTCCTTCCCTTTTTCTCTGTAAATATTTAGTTTTTTCAGAACTTTGGTACTCCACCGGTCTGTACCAGGGAAGTCTGTCTGGTGATATATTTAGCAATGAGGTGATTTATGGGATTATTAAGAATTAGGAAAATGTTGAAAGGTTGTTTAGAGGATACTGTGTTTTAATTACTTTTGTCATATTTTAATCACTTTATAAGACAAGTTAAACCTTTATTAGTCCCACATGTGAGAAATTCTTTGGTAACAGCAGAAAGTACAAGTTAAGAGAAGTAAAAAAAATAAGAAAAAACCCCACAATAGAGTAGAGTCGAATAATATATAATAACATACTATACAAAGTAGAATAAAATACTTTGTCCGAGTGTTGTCATCTGTAAAGTCTTTGTTGTGAAGTCTGATAGCAAAAGGAAAGACCTGCGAAATCTCTCCGTCCCACATCGTGGGTGCCCCAGCTGCCACTGAAGGAGCTGCTCAGTGCTCTCAGTCTCCTGCATGGGGTGGGAGATGTTGTCCAACAGGGATGACAGGGATTTTTAATTAGTTCATCATGTTCTTTATTTGTGGGTTTTACATAAAGAAGGTGCATTCGAGGACCAGCAGAGAGACAGAGTATGGTTGTGTGTGTGTGTGCATGGATGGATGTGAATTTAACTGCAGTAGCCTTGAGGCGACTTTTGTTGTGATTTGGCGCTATATAAATAAAATTGAATTGAATTGAATAGCCTGTTGGGGTTAGGGGTTGTTTCCTCTGTTGAATTATATTCCCTGTTTTGTAAACATAATCTTTGCTCATTAAAATAAAAACAAACAACTCCTCAAGACTTCTTATTGTTGTTGTTGTTGTTGTTCTTGTTGGGTCTTCACAATATAAGGCACCTTGACTAGGGTGACCATATTTTGATTTCCAAAAAAAAGACAAAAAAAAGTCATGCAAAGAAGATGTTTAATAATACTGTTTATTTCATCTCATGAAATGACTGATAGGTGTCAATTCATTGATCAGCTGAGCTGCTGATCTTCATCGTGCACAGAAACATTCAGCTTGTTTCAATCAGTAAATAGCTCCCACTACTCCCAGTTTGAACTGTTCCCACTCAAAATGCTGTCAGAACAATGATCATTGTAGAACTTCACAAACATCACGTGTTGTTTTCCACATGTAAGATCAGCAAACATACAGAAACTTCCTGTTGCCACACACGGCCTCTAAAATCTCTTCCACGCTTTCTGTCTGAAGTCCACTCTCTGTGTCGGATCCACAGGAAACAACAAGATTTTATTAACATGGTTTTCAGTGTGTCTCCTTCCAAAAAGTCCAACCAATGAACAAATGTGTATATTTGTGGAGGCCGAACAAAAGCATGACACATTTGTCTGTTTCTATAAACTGGTGTCAAACACAAATATGAAGAGTTTCATTGACAGACTCCAAAATGCCCCCGCAGTGAATCAAAGGGAAATCCTACAGTGTGCAGAGAATCTTAATGGCTCCAACATCAACACATCCACAATGTTGGATCCAGTTCTACCTCACAGAGTTACTAAGACACACCCTCTGCCAGCATTACAACAGCTCCACCTGCTTCACCTGCCTCCTCAGCCTCTGTACACCTGAAGAGAAAAGAAAGGCTCCAAAAGCTCAAATCTACAAAGGATTCATGAAGTTTCATCCAACAATAACATGTTTGCCTTCCACAGTGTGCTGTTAGACACCACTGTACCTCTGCCATTTCAAAAAGAGCAGCTTGGGAACATTTTGGCTCCAAACACTTTGTGTTTAACTTCCTAACCTTTGTTTTCTTTGTGAACAACATCTGGAGCTTTTTGACTCATAGAAACATCATTTTGTTCTTTAGATGACAGCAGATTGGGACTGAATAATCAATCACTATCAAACCAATAAAGATGCTGATTTTACAGGAACTTTGTTGGAGAAGCTGGAAAGACATGAAACTGATCCCAAACCAGTTGATAGTGCTGATTATTCCAAATAAAGCTGTTTTCCATTTGAGATGACTTTCTGTCCTGATATATAATAAAGATGTTGTTGTTTTTGAGCCCCTGTATTAAAAGTAGATCCAGTTTAAAGTCAGCTTGAGTTTGATGTCTTTATGTCAAAGCTGCTCATGATGTTGAGCTGCTGATGGAATAAAAACAGGTAAAAATCTGCCTCAATATAAAAGCATGTAGTCCAGACTTAAATGGAGCCTATTGTTAGCTGAGGTCCACACACAGTGTTTGACAGTGTAAACTGTGTGAAAGGGCTGCTGGTGGAGCTCACTAGGATGAGCAGGTGACCATGTGCCACGAGGTGGAGAGCAGCTGGCCTGGCTTTGATTCTGACCACGCCCCCTTTCTCTCTCCCTCTGCTTTGCTGTCACTTATCTTCACTGCTCTGTCCAATAAAGCTGAAAAAGGCCCCAAATCAAAGAAATCTGCTGCAGCCTCTGAAATGTCTTCTGTTACCTTCCCGACGGCTTTTTCACCGTCAGCCCATCAGACAGTCCAGCAGCATTTATGATGATGTCATGATGTTGAAGAGACTGCTATGGTGGCCTCCCATGACCCCCAGCCTCATCTACACTGAGATGCAGACATTTGAAAACAACTGAATAATAGTCCAACACAACAGTCTGTGTACAGACACACACTGAGCTTTCATAGAGTCAAAGGAGTCAATCAAACACAGCTAGTTGAGTCATTTCTTGTGTGAGTCTAAAGTGAATCTAGTATTTGAAAGTCCACTTCCTGGATTTGTTGTTGAAGACTTCTTCAGCTTCTTCTCAAGGACATCAGCTGCTTGTTTGGCAGCAGAGGCAGTTAAGAAGCTTCCTGAAAAACACTGAACAGTGAGTTCACTGTGGCATATGACAAATTCAGCTTTCTATGTGCAAATGTGTCTGTGTCAACCTTTCAAATGCTGTTGAATCCAAAACATCAGCGGCTCCTTGGCTGCTCACTTCATGCACTTCTGTCTTTGTGACAGTCCAATGACATCACAGCTGTTTCCACCCCCAGTGTCTCAGGACTGGACACCTTTAAACATGTGGAGGATCAAACAGCCGTCCAGCTAAACATACATGAAACTATCAAAGCTGACAATCATTCCAATAACATCTAATGCTACATATATATAGACACAGGACTACAAGGAAATGGCTCTCAGCATCTGGCTGTGGGAACAAATGATCCCTGTTTGGGTTCAAATTGTGTGCATGTTTTAGACGTGTGTCACATGTAGAAACACAAAAATCCCACAATGACACAAAGATGTGTTTGACACAACTGTGCAGCTGTAAGTTGTTTCTAATGATTCATTGAAGCTCTTCTAACATTCTGGAGACAATCAGTCCATGAATCTGTTCAACACCACAACAATTTGACTTCAATGTGAACGTTTGCCATTAAATAACCTTCTTCATCCAGCTGACAGCATCCTTCATTCTATGATATGAACAGTTCCTCCTGTTGATGACAAACCTCTGACATGATCTGCTTGAGGAGCTTTTTCATGTGAAGCTCTCTGAGCTCAGGGCTAAGTTGCTGTGTTTCATCTTTAAGAGCTGCTGCCTCCTCGCCGGACTTGTTCTTCTTCTCCTAATGACACCATTTCTGCTTCAGATCTTTCACTGGGCCTAAAACAGATGAAGAGTAGATCTACTGCTGTTCACTGTTTGTGTCAATATGGAGAAATATGAAAGACAAACATAGCACATACAGAGAAATGTAGACAGAATGTGCAGCCAGTGCAGTAAATGGTCTAAATATCAGCTCTTTAGAAAATGATCCTGATGAACATGAAACTAACATCCAATGAGAAACACAGCTTCCTTGTTTCATGTCCAATAACAATAAATGAAGAGCTAATAAAGAGCTATTCTATTGTAAAATGCTGAGATGATTATTAGACACAACCCAGCGGCTCACCAAAAGCCTGCATTGAAAATCTATATGAAAGTAATCTATGCTCATATATGGCAAAATCCTTTAAGTGTCACTGTGTTTTTCATCTGTGCTCTTGTTGGTTGGACAAGTTTGTAAATGACAAAGAGCTCAGTGGACTTTGCATCCATCAAATCCTGTTAGATGTTTGTTTTTCCTTCACAGCTTTGTGATGAAGGCTAAAGAACAGAGATATGAACTATTGCCAATATGAATCCTGATGCATGACGTGGGCACAGACCCACCAAAGCAACACTCAGCTCACCTCATTCCAGGCGCTTGTCTGCTGGAGACCATGAGCCTTGTTAGTCACACATTAGCACCGTGGTAGGAAACAGCCTCCATCATTTCATTAGATCTGAATTTGGACTGTTTCCCTCTGGATGAGAACCAAGTCTGTCAAATCTATTGATCCAACACAAACTATCAAACACATTGGCTCACAGTCAGATTGGCTTTGTATGGATGGTGTAACAGGGGCTGGGAAAGGATGCTGAAAGCTGAATATAATACAGAACAATAACAGGACATATAATCATGTAGAAACATGATCTTCAACAGGCACACTTCTATTATTCATGATCACAAAGAACTTGTGCAGCACTGATATCAGCCCTAATATATGAGTGTGTTTGCCCAAAGATTGAAACAGCATCAACATGACAGCTGGAAGAAATCTTCTCTCAGCCTTGTTTGGCAGAAGATCCCTGCAACAAAGATTGTAGCTGAAAGATGACGTGTGTAAAGTTTGTCTTTGGGAGGGTTGAGGCTGTTTTTAGACCTTTGATAATTTCAATCCAGTTCTGAAAGACAGAAATAAAAACAACATCAATAAGATCAGATCATGGAGCTGTTTCCTGCCTTGTTTCTAGCTTCACATTACAAGACTTTACTACAATAAAGATGCTAACATGTATCTGTAGGAACAACATCATTGAATCTAGAACAACTGGAGCCAAACCAGTGGCTCTGCTGGGATCACTGGTGAGCCAACACTTCCTTGTTGATGCAGATTTCAGGGCTTCCTGTTACTCCTCCGTTATAACTGTTCTCTCTTCTCAACACATGATGACACAAAGGAATAAGCAGTGACGAAGATGATGCTGAAGAGAAGCACACATTTCACACATATAACAGAGCAGTGCAGTTACACACACCTCTGCTTGACATTAGGCCTCAAACAAAGACACAAAACACTAACTTGACTCTAAATAGAAGAAACTGGCAGCTTTTTCTGTTCTGTGCTTATTTATATTTGACACACATGCTTCTCTTTGTGCAAACACACATCGCACTATAAGGGTAACCTAGCACACAATGATTGGACAGCACAGTGATGACGCTGGGAGATCCTATACGAAGCAACACAGAAACACTGAGAACTTTAAACATTGATTATATTGAGATAAGCAGCCGACCCAGTCTAGATAAAGGCGAGCAGCTGGGACCGCTGCTGCACCAAAAACAGGTTTCAGTGTTTCCATGTGTGTGTGTGTGATGTCTTTACTTATACTGGTCAATAGACTTTAGTCAACACATGATTGAAAGGTGTTACACATGAAATAAAAACAGTGTTTCATCTTTATTCCTCTGAAGCAGCTGCATTATAACCAATCTGCTCCTTTGTGGCGTTTAAAACAGCTTAAATAACTGTTGTTATATTTGTTTCTGCTCCTCTTGGACAGACGACTCTTGAAAAAACATTTTTGAATTTTTAATGTGACTTTAACTGGATAAATATGGGATATATAAACGTCCCTCTGCAACAAACTGATTCCAGCTTCTACCTCATGATAGGAATGTTTTTGTGGCTCAAGATGACCTGATATCTTTCATGATGGAGACATTTGACACATGTTTCACATATTATAGACCAACAAGTTATTCATAGCAGTTTAAATACGGGGAGTCACTTTTGGGCCCAGCAGATAAAACAGAGCCAATATTTCCTTCTTTATTTAAGTGACGTGTGTCACAGATGTGACCTAGTAAAGTGTAACTGAACATTAGTAACGTTATTAACACTCTCAGCTCGTCCTTGTTCCAGACCTGAAGATCCTCTTCTTTCATTCAGCAGCAGCTTCAGGTCTCTGATGGTCCAGGCTTGTTGTTGGGAAACAGCCCTGCTGGGATGATGGTGTCCTCACAGAAACAGTCAGTGATGCTGTTGATCTCCATCACAGAGCACGTCCCAGTCTGCAGTCTCAGTCCTGCAGGGCCTCGCTGGCTTCCTGACTCCACCCAGTCAACAACAGGAAGTGTTTGCAGGAACAAAGTGAGGCTGTGGTCAAACAGGAGTTTTTATCTCCTGGCTCTGACTCTCACTGCGGCCCCGCTGCTGTGTCAACATGTGTTTGTGCTAAACAATGATGGAAAGTGTTATAAATGACTTGTTGGCCTCTGATCTGTCACAAACAGCTGAAACGTGTCTCTCATGAGTCACATGAAGGTTTCTGACAGAAAGGACAAAAAGTAGCTGCAGTCAGTTTGTGTCATTTTTATATTTATTCATCTGGGAGAAAAATCTGAGGGACATTAAAATGTGTTTTTCAACAGAGACAAGAACATAAATATAACGTCACAGGTAAATGAACATATTTCAAGTAAACAGCTGGACTGATCAGGTCCAAACACAGAGTGATCAACAAACAGCTGTCATATCTTTATATATAAGCTCTTTATAAATCCTGTTCACTGCAGTCTGTTTACTAATAATGTCAAACTGTTAGAAACACAGAAACATCAGAATCGTCTTTGTTGACATAAACCTGTCTGGGATCCTTTGTTGTTCTTTTGATGCAGAGTTACATTATAAATATAAAGAGTTATTTCAGAGTCTCATCAGTTTTCCTGCATGTCTTTATTGAACACATCAGCAGGGCTGAAGCTCTCATGTTAAACACACACTGATCTATGGACACGTTCATGTGTTTCTAACAGAACCAGGCTGTTATCAGCTGCACTAACATGATGTCACACACACTGAATGTAACAGTGACAGTTTACATCATCACACAATCAGCTGTGATTGTTTCACTGTCATCAAACTAGTCAACAGGAAGTAGAATCAATAGAAACAATCATTTACTGACAGCATGTCTGATGGAAATAAGTGCAGATTATGTATGAAGTATAACTGCACACAGTAACTGTGTTACAATAAGGACTTAACAGCGCCCTCTGCTGGAGTGTTTCAGTACTGCGTTAACTAGAATACACCACCTCCTCCTCCTCCTCACACCACCTGCTACAGCTCTACTCTTCTATGACTACAGTCATCCACAGCACTGATGTGAGGTCACATGGTTCATATGTAAGGAGCACAGAGACGTGCTAGCAGCTGACCTCAGGTCAGTTTAATGACTGTGAGCAGCAGCTGTGTTCTTGTCACTGTGACAGGGAGACACTCTCAGACACAGCGCTCATGTCAGCTTGTTCTCATGCAGGAGGATCAGGAGCTCCATGTTTGTCTTCATGTTTGAATCATGATGTGTTTGTGCCATCAGAGTCTGTCATGAGTACTCAGGGTTTCACAGCAGCTCTTCTGGATGCTGACGAGGACTCCAACCTCATGTTTCACCTCTCTGAGCTTCTGATGTCTGTGAACACTCGTGTTTCTTCTCTGGGCTCATCTGGACAAAAACACCTTTCTGTGTTTGGCTCCAGCCTCATTCTGACTGACAGGAAGTGTGTTATCCATGAGCTGCACTTCTTTGTTTCCTGCTGTGTTTCCTGTCTGTGGACAAACACGAGTGTTTCAGCTGAGGACTTGCTTCCTTCCAGCTGTCCATACAGGACATCACGCTGTCTTTTCTCTTTAAATGCAGCTCCAGGTCCTTCCACGTGCTGCTCTGTATTTGTGCAGTTTGTAGTGTGTCCTGGGAAACGTAGCACACATGGTGTTCTTCTGGTGTTTCCTCCTTTCACTGAGTGTGAAACACTGACGCTGTGCTGTTGTTCACAGAGCTGATTCTAGCTGCAGCTGGACTCTGTCATCTAACTGAATGTGTTGGTGCTGATCACGGGGCTCTGAGGGGGGAGCAGCAGGAGGACTCTGGATGCTGACGTCAGTGTATCTGTGGAAGCTCACACAGCGTCTCTGTCATTCAATATTGTGCTATATATTGTATCTATGCAAAGATGAACAGACTGTGTGTTCACTGGTCTCTGTGCTGCTGACTGCTTTGCTGCAGCTCTGATGTCATCATCACTCCCTCCTCCACCCTCAGCAGTCCCAGCATGCTGCTGTGGTGCACCCCACCCTCACTCTACACCTGAGCCATAGACCACACCCTCCACCTCAATATACACCACAGTTTTCTCTGCTATGGAAATGAGATCAGGAGGAAATCATTATTATTATTATTTAATAAATGCTCACATTAATGTGGGCTTATTTGTTTCATATTAGAAACATTAGTTGAGTGTTTTTAGTATAAAATGGTGAAAGTCCCTCTTTTTGCTCCTCCCCTCACCTGTGGATGGACGGTGCTGTTACCGTGGTGACAGCTTGGATGTGTTTCAGTCCTGCCTGGTTATCACTGCAGGAATCTTTCACATTTATTACAGGTAATAACTGATTTTTCTGTGTATTATGAACTAAATGTATCCTGATACACACAGAGATGGATGAGCAGAGGTCACATGATGAAAGAACAAACATGGAGTCTTTGATTTATTTAGATATTTATTGATGAATGCAAACAAACCCTGACACTGAACCATCGTCCATCAGAACGAACCTGATCACATGACCTGCTGACCCAAACAGTGAAAAGCTCCATGGCAATAATAACAAACAGCCTCACATATGTTAACAGAGGCTGTTAGAAGCACAGAGTCTTTACAGTCGTTCTCCTGTTTCTACACAGATCTCTGCACATCTTCATCACAGTTACTCACAGACGTGCAGAGTGTGTGGATATCAAAGCTAAGTTTCCACCATGTTTGTAGTCTGTACTGGGACTCATGGAGCATCTCTCTATGAGCACTCAGTGCTTTAAACAGTGAGTCCCAGTTTAACCAGCAGCCTTCACACCACACATCACACAGACATGGAAACTTCAAACCCTCAGACTGAAGTCACTGGCAGTCTCTGGCACCAGCGACTGCGCTAACAAACGTACAGCAAACAGTGAAGGTTTGGTAGAGAAAGCTGGTTGGGTAATACCAAGTATGCAGCGGAGGAGGCGGGGTTACATTACTAGATGATTAAACATGAAACTATTTTGCTGATAATAATTGAAACGATTAAAGAAAATCAACAAGCTATTTATGCAACATAATTCATTATTTTATTAACTGGAATGATGAAATTATATTGGCTGGATCTGATTATTGGGGGGTCGTGACCCCCGATACCCCCCTGGAAATGACGCGCCTGGTCCTGAGGTCAAATCCACCATCTTTGTTTCAGTGCTTCATGTTCTCCTGTGTGGATATATATATATATAGATATATATGGGATATATAAACGTCTGCAACAAACTGATTCCAGCTTCTACCTCATGATAGGAATGTTTTTGTGGCTCAAGATGACCTGATATCTTTCATGATGGAGACATTTGACACATGTTTCACATATTATAGACCAACAAGTTATTCATAGCAGTTTAAATACGGGGAGTCACTTTTGGACCCAGCAGATAAAACAGAGCCAACATTTCCTTCTTTATTTAAGTGATGTGCAGTGTTGGGTAAGTTACCTTAAAAAAGTAATTAATTACTAATTACTAATTACTTAGTCAATATTGTATTTAAAATACTTATCTAATTACTGTGTCAGAAAAGTAACGTAATTACCAAAAAATTAATTATTACTATATTAAATTAAATATTACTATACTGCCCACTTCCTGATCTTATTGGATCTGTGTGTGAGGTTGATGAAGGAAACACATTAAAATCCTTATAAACCTTGAGTGGAAAAACAATAGAAACTAAACTCTTTAAATAATAAATACATTTTTTAAAAGATGGGGACTCTACAGTACGCAGTGGTAGCATCTCTTCCACAATATAGCCTGCAATAATTTTTTAAAGCTCACCTTCAGACGCTTTCTATTCTGCTGAAGTAAAATCAAGTTTTGCCTGCTTAGCAGGAGTTGCCACGGTGATATCCATGGATGATGAACAAGGATCAGTCAGAAGTGTTCGTCAATGCTCTATGTCAGGTGCTTCAGTAGATTACTCATGCTATTAACAGCAGCTGATAGTTTTTTCTCCCCAGGACATAGCTTACATATTACTGTAATATTCTTGTCTGCTTGTTTCAGAAAAGTGAAGATTTCATAAAACAGCAACTCGCTTCAGCCGAATCTGACATCTTCCGCTGTAGAATAGACTATGCAGCAAACTGGCGCAAAATGACGTGCAGCTGCACTACAGCGATGTTAAAGCGGCAGAGTTTATTTTTACCTTTAGAAGATAAATTAATGAAATTAAATAATGATATTCAGTGAGTTTAATTATTTTACAATGTAACACAAGTACATTGTAAGTAACTGTAATTAAAATACCTAAAAATGAACAGTAATTAGTTACTCTACTTTTTCAGTGGAAAAGTAATTTAATTACTGTAACGTGTTACTTAGTAACGCATTACACCCAACACTGGTGACGTGTGTCACAGATGTGACCTAGTAAAGTGTAACTGAACATTAATAATGTTATTAACACTCTCATGGCGCGCTTTGAAGTTAGCGTCAGCTAAAGTAATATACTAGCAAAAAACTATTTCCAGGCTCAACCTTCATTATACAGATGATGCTCGTGGCAAAAGAGTAACGTTCAGAAGCCTTTTTTTTCCCATTATGAAGCCTTTTTTCATTATGAAATTTGTTTCTGTTCATGAGGAAATAATATTCAAACTGATTAAATAGACATCAGTTTGATTAAATAGACATGTTTCAGTAGTTAGCTGCTATGCGCCCATCTCAGTGTGAAGTGAACTGCAGTCTGTCTGTACTGGATCTGGATTCATTGTCATCCCACCAACAGGGAAACAGTGATCCGGCTCACTAATCGGTGATAACGACCTACTGAGCATGCTAGCAGGTGCCAACCTGAGCCACAGTTATGATGATAATTGATAGCTGATAACTGCTAATAACGCCCATTGATGGACCGTGCACACAAACAGCAAAGACAAAGACTCAATCAGGACCTGCTGATAGTTCAATGTTTTGTCTGTGATATCTCTCACAGAGTCCAAACAAAGCTCTCTGTACTGCTCAGTGCACACACAAACCTGAGGAGGGGGGTGTCACCCGGCCCATCAGCCATCACATCTGTCCCTCACTGATGCCACACTTCTCTGTGATTGTGTGTCTGTCTGCATTCTCATTAAAACAGCACAAAGTTTGACATGTTCATGTCTTAAATTCACACATAATAAATAGTTTCATCATGTGCCTTTATGATTTCTGACTGAAAACAGCTTGGCTCATTATGACCTGTGGCCTGATTGAAAATGGTGGTCAGTGTCGGCAAATCCACTTCATCTGCACCAAGGCTGATCCATCTCTATCACTCCCCATTGTGTCCAACCCACCCCCATCCTCAGACTCATTGATATCCATGTCTTTAACGTGATGTCAGAACTACTGCCCACTCCGTGCTTCACTGTGGGGACGCTGGTCTTTGGGTTGTGGCCTCAAAAACAAAGAGCTAGTGGGACACGCCCACTTGAAGGGGAATACAGAACTCTGGTCCTTTTCCTTCCAGCCGTCCTTTGAATTTCTTTGAGTTGAACTGAACCAAATTGCCAGATAGGAGCTTTGCTGTCGGATGCACTAATTGGCATTTGTGTAGCGCTGTCAGAAGGGCGTAGAGTATGACAGCCACATGTGAGCTCACCTCTCCTAACCCTTCTGTTTTTGGCATAATAATTTTTTTTTGCTCTTTGTTGGAATATATATATATTGGTTGGAAATGCTCTTCATTGAGGACGGCACCAGTCACTGGTTTAATATCATGCAGTTCCTCACTGTGACCACCTGAGGGCTGTAAGCTTTCATCAGTCCGTATCTCTCTGCTGACAGCGTCAGTGTTATTGTCAGTTTAATAATATCTGTGTTCACATATAGAGCATCATAATCACACTGATGAACATAAGTGTTGAAATGCTGCAGTGAATGTGTCCTAATGTCAGTATTACTGTATGTGGAGAGTTGTAGTTACTGACAGTGATGACTGGAGGAACTGCAAATGGCTCCACAGAAACAGTCTGATGAGTCAGTCACAGCCCCAAGCAGCAGGTATTACATCGCCTCAACATCCACCTTTGTTGCTGTGTTCGTTTTGCACACAATGAACCAATCCGAGTAGGTACCAGTGGAAAAAGAGCTATTAGTGACTGATGAATCCCAAAATCTTTGTTCTCAAATACAGGGCTGTAGATGTCCCAGTTTGACCACAGATACAAAACAAAAAACTGTAACAACACAAACTGTGATGACAGAAAAAAATGTAACTTGTGCATTAGTCTGCTTACTGGCTCTTTATTCTTGCCATCACTAACATTTCTCTGCACTGTAAAACTCAATAACACTTTAAATCATTCCCATGGTCCAATCATTTTCTCAGCTGCCTCCTCTGAAACAAGCCTCTTTCTTCATCTTCACCACCATCAGCATCCAGACTAGTCTAACCTGTGATGTAAGCACGTGCAGAGTCAATGGTAAATGGCCTGTACTTTACTAGTCCCTAAGGACCCCAAAGCGCTGTACACATCCAGTCATCCACACATTCACACACTGGTGATGGCAAGCTACATTGTAGCCACAGCCACCCTGAGGCGCACTGACATAGGCGAGGCTGCCGAACATTGGCGCCACCGGGCCCTCTGACCACCACCAGTAGGCAACGGGTGAAGTGTTTTGCCCAAGGACACAACGACCGAGACTGTCCAAGCCAGGGCTCGAACTGGCAACCTTCCGATTACAAGGCAAACTCCCAAGTCTTGAGCCACAATCGCCCCATAGTAAAGCAGGTAAAGGCGAGCTGTGACGTCATGAGGTCAAATCCACCATCTTTGTTTCAGTGCTTCATGTTCTCCTGTGTGGATATATATATATAGATATATATGGGATATATAAACGTCTGCAACAAACTGATTCCAGCTTCGACCTCATGATAGGAATGTTTTTGTGGCTCAAGATGACCTGATATCTTTCATGATGGAGACATTTGACACATGTTTCACATATTATAGACCAACAAGTTATTCATAGCAGTTTAAATACGGGGAGTCACTTTTGGACCCAGCAGATAAAACAGAGCCAACATTTCCTTCTTTATTTAAGTGATGTGCAGTGTTGGGTAAGTTACCTTAAAAAAGTAATTAATTACTAATTACTAATTACTTAGTCAATATTGTTTTTAAAATACTTATCTAATTACTGTGTCAGAAAAGTAACGTAATTACCAAAAAATTAATTATTACTATATTAAATTAAATATTACTATACTGCCCACTTCCTGATCTTATTGGATCTGTGTGTGAGGTTGATGAAGGAAACACATTAAAATCCTTATAAACCTTGAGTGGAAAAACAATAGAAACTAAACTCTTTAAATAATAAATACATTTTTTAAAAGATGGGGACTCTACAG
The DNA here is from genome assembly GCF_036321145.2 of Pelmatolapia mariae. Classification (NCBI taxonomy): domain Eukaryota; kingdom Metazoa; phylum Chordata; class Actinopteri; order Cichliformes; family Cichlidae; genus Pelmatolapia; species Pelmatolapia mariae. Next base: position 41,309,750 of record NC_086229.1, read on the forward strand.
TACGCAGTGGTAGCATCTCTTCCACAATATAGCCTGCAATAATTTTTTAAAGCTCACCTTCAGACGCTTTCTATTCTGCTGAAGTAAAATCAAGTTTTGCCTGCTTAGCAGGAGTTGCCACGGTGATATCCATGGATGATGAACAAGGATCAGTCAGAAGTGTTCGTCAATGCTCTGTGTCAGGTGCTTCAGTAGATTACTCATGCTATTAACAGCAGCTGATAGTTTTTTCTCCCCAGGACATAGCTTACATATTACTGTAATATTCTTGTCTGCTTGTTTCAGAAAAGTGAAGATTTCATAAAACAGCAACTCGCTTCAGCCGAATCTGACATCTTCCGCTGTAGAATAGACTATGCAGCAAACTGGCGCAAAATGACGTGCAGCTGCACTACAGCGATGTTAAAGCGGCAGAGTTTATTTTTACCTTTAGAAGATAAATTAATGAAATTAAATAATGATATTCAGTGAGTTTAATTATTTTACAATGTAACACAAGTACATTGTAAGTAACTGTAATTAAAATACCTAAAAATGAACAGTAATTAGTTACTCTACTTTTTCAGTGGAAAAGTAATTTAATTACTGTAACGTGTTACTTAGTAACGCATTACACCCAACACTGGTGACGTGTGTCACAGATGTGACCTAGTAAAGTGTAACTGAACATTAATAATGTTATTAACACTCTCATGGCGCGCTTTGAAGTTAGCGTCAGCTAAAGTAATATACTAGCAAAAAACTATTTCCAGGCTCAACCTTCATTATACAGATGATGCTCGTGGCAAAAGAGTAACGTTCAGAAGCCTTTTTTTTCCCATTATGAAGCCTTTTTTCATTATGAAATTTGTTTCTGTTCATGAGGAAATAATATTCCAACTGATTAAATAGACATCAGTTTGATTAAATAGACATGTTTCAGTAGTTAGCTGCTATGCGCCCATCTCAGTGTGAAGTGAACTGCAGTCTGTCTGTACTGGATCTGGATTCATTGTCATCCCACCAACAGGGAAACAGTGATCCGGCTCACTAATCGGTGATAACGACCTACTGAGCATGCTAGCAGGTGCCAACCTGAGCCACAGTTATGATGATAATTGATAGCTGATAACTGCTAATAACGCCCATTGATGGACCGTGCACACAAACAGCAAAGACAAAGACTCAATCAGGACCTGCTGATAGTTCAATGTTTTGTCTGTGATATCTCTCACAGAGTCCAAACAAAGCTCTCTGTACTGCTCAGTGCACACACAAACCTGAGGAGGGGGGTGTCACCCGGCCCATCAGCCATCACATCTGTCCCTCACTGATGCCACACTTCTCTGTGATTGTGTGTCTGTCTTGAAGCGAGATCGATCAACTGTAGACCAGACAACAAACGACGGAGGCTCCAGAAAAGTGCAATCAAACGATGAGTTTATTGACAACGGAGAACAACCGTCAGCATATGGCTTATTTGCTCTGACAAAAATACACTGGGTTCTGGTTTTATAGCATAGAGGATCACACCCCCACATACACGTCAATACAGGTCAAAAATACATTATGTACAGTCATTGTTTACAGACAAGGGTACATCTTGTACATCTCTAATAACTATGAACAGACATATAACTTATCTTTTTGATAACACCTTCCTTTTAAGGTAATAACTTCAAGCTTCAGGGCCTCTAAGGGCTAATAATGGACCCTCGTCCTCAATCACTAAGTAGACTGAATTGGCGCAGGTCTCAAATAAGAAGCAGAAGACACTTGGGCCTTCGCTCAGGCCTGCTACTAGATTTATGTGTATTGTAAGCATGCATGCAATTAACCTGCTATGTTCTCATCTTCCCTCAACATGTATCACCTGGACACTCTCACCAGTGAAGCTTAAAACCCTCTTGGATAGAACATCAACTCTAAACAAGCACAGATATGCAATGTGTATAAAATGAACTCAACCTGTGAATAGAATGAATGTGATGACAAACATATTCAATGCAATATGAACCCTGTAAACAATATTACTGATAAAATAATACTGTAGAACATGTTATTAATGCATTTATCATAAGGCAGATTATATGGCAGCAATAAAAGAATCTCTAAATCCCAACATTCCCTCTTTTGACATTCCAACAAGGAATGTCACCACACTTAGTGTTGTATCACTCCCTGCCCCACTCTATGGGTTCTAAGTTCATCTGGTAGATGCCCTCAACCCAGCCAGGGTTAGGAACCCTCGCCATTACTTTTACCAACAATCCTCTGACACAAGGAATGATACAACAACTAGCGATGACCAGTATTCCCAAAAGTACAGTCAAAGAAAACATCACTGACATAGCCACACCTTTCCATTGTCCAAACACAGGTGTCATCCAGGACGCCAGCAGATTTTCGATACCTGAGTGTTCATGCATAGTTTTAGACAAAGTTTTCAAGCCCTCCAGAGCTCGGGTTACTGAGCCATCTGGGGCAGTATTATTAGGGATAAAAGTGCAGCACATGTCTCCAAACGTGGCGCACACGCCTCCCTTCTCATGTTAAGGGCCATTCGATTTCCCATCAGCAAACTCGGACCCAATTGTTCTGCGAACCCCATTATGGCATCCCTGGTTAGGTTAGAGAGTCTCAGCAGATTGCAATGAACATAGTTAATGCGATCAACATTCTTATTAGGTGTCACCCAAAGAAATATACTTTCAAATCCTACCACTATCGGATTTACCAGCTTGTACTCATCTGGAACTCTCCTGGGCAGTCCAATAGAGTCTATCCAGGTCGGAGAGTTTAACCCAGGGTCATATGCATGTGTACCCTGGGTCCCTCTTTTGGCCAAAATATGTCTCTTACCTCTGGTGGCTAAGGTACGTGTGTTGTGTTGTGGAATAGCCTTTAATACATGTTGTTCTCTAGCATTTTGAGCCACCCAATCAAGCCAGAGGTTGCTGTCCTTGAAACCGGTGGCACGCTCAATCAAATCCTTAGGCTTCAGTCTAGAGTAATCTGTTGTCAGAAGTAATCTCTCTTTTGGCTCCTGTTCCTTTTGAGCTACTGTTCCCGAAGTTACCATCTGATCAGTCAGAATGGTGATTAAGCTTTCTGCGAGCGGCTTAGACTTTGCATCAACTAAATTTACCCTAAGCATATCATGGGGTCATTGCAGACCCGTACATCATACGCTCTCCAGCTACTACTAGCTCCTGTACACTTAATGACGTCACACAAATCAAACGTGAATGAGCTGGTAGACCCTTTACCATAATTCAACTCTATGCCATTATTCATGCTGAGACACTCATCACCTTTACCTGACACCTCGCGCTTTTGTCTTTTTTACCGATCCCGTTTTGGCAACTACAGTCTCAGGAAGTGCTGTGCTGGACTGGCCTCCATGTTCAGACAAGTGGTCCGGAGTGCCCTGCAAAATATAGACAATAAACAACACAGCCATAGTTAATATCATTGCATACAATAAACATGTAGTTGTAAGGAACATTCTAATCAGTTTTCTCATTACGTGTCTCTGATTCGTGTGTTTGCATCATGTTATATAAACTTTGTATCCTGGAATGAAACTCCCCTGCTTTTGTGGAGTTCTCAACTTGTCACCGCTCCTTTCTGCTGGCGTGGCGACCTTCTGCGCTGCTCTTCTCTCTTCTCTTCGGCCTCCCAGGTAGACTACTGGTTGGCCCGTTGCACAGGTGAGAGGATTTATTTTGCCTCTGCTCGTTACCACCTGTGTTGGGTGTAGAGGGGTTGTCCTCTACCAACCTCTCATGTGCTGGTACACACTGCGACCAATGATACCAGGTATCGCCTTTCCCTTTTAGTTGAACTGCTGTAGTTGTTCTGGCAACGACCTCGTAAGGACCCATCCAGCGTGGCTCCTTCCACTTCTGGAGTTTCTCGTGGGCTCAAATTCAGTTCCTTGTTTGCAGCATAGCCTGCTTTCGATCCTTCTTCATCACGATGACAGCAGCCATCTATGAACCAATCCTCAGCTCCAGGGATAGGTTCTGCTTTTAAATTTTCCCTGACTTTCCCTTCAACTTCTGCTTTCTTAGTACAATCATGAGGTTCTCCTGATCCCATTAAATCTGCCATATTGATTCCTTCATGTGTAAATGTCAGATTTGGAGCATCTAAAACTTCACTCAGTCTCTGTTGTGCTAATGATGTCATAGTGAATGCCTGCGAGTTCACATATGCCACCACACTATGTGTAGTCAGAACTTTTAGTGGGTGTTCTCTCACTACATGTGCTGTTTTCTATATCATTTTGGCAACCCCTGCTGCATGCTGTGCACATGTAGGGTGCCTTGCTTCTGTTGGACTCCACCTTATGCTGACATACATAAGTACCTGTCTTTCTTTATTCAATCATCTTCCGGGGGTGAGAGACCTAACATTTAATAATCCACATTTCACTGTTTTATTCTTCGGTTCAGATATGGATTCTGTATTGTTCTTGCTTTGTTACCATTGATGTTTAAGTTGTTTATTGCTAGATTTGGTTTGTTGTTGTCTGTTTGGGAGCTGACATAGTCTCTATGGATAAGGGTCTTTGGCAGGGTAGCATCAGGAGAGAAGCTCCAGAGAGGCATGTTCCCTGTTAAAGCTAAAATATAACAAAAGAGATTATGCTAAACAAACAAAACCCTTCAATTCCCCAACCCTATCTGTCTCCTCAACGGGTTGTATGTTTTCAATGTTTCCTTATTATTTTGTCATAAAAATAAATCAAACAAATAACTTAAGCTGTGTGATAGCACCTTGCGTTTACGCCAGGCTTTGAGCTGCCCTAAATCTACTTGCTACACCAACTTTTCACCTAGTTTAATTTTTTCAATCCTAGTTTAAACTATTCCTGACTTCCCTCAGTGCACACTGTAAAGTGTAAAAGATACAATTAGCTTTCTCCTGGTAAAAGGTCCTACATTATTTTCTCAACCTTTGGAAACATCCTCTATCGAGTTAACCCATTTCATTTTTCAAACTTAGGCCTGATTTCTTCGCCCCCTTTAACAGGTAGCGCATATCCGGTCTGAACACTGTGTTTGGGCAATTTACGAATTGTTGCAGGATTTCTATGTTATGTAAAGTTCCTCTCATCCCTTTTATGCTTCCATTATAACCTATGTCTAACAAGCTTTTGATCTTCTTTGTAATATAAACAACTAGGTGTATTTGTGCTCTGTTTTTCTCCTTTCTCTGGTTGGTTCCGTTCGATCTCAGGCTTCGAGGATTCTCGCCACCCCTGTAGTCGCTGTGGTCCTGAAATCTTCTCCTGTAAAGAATAGAAAACAAAAAGCCTCTCTCTGCTACACCTCACTAATCTGCTGTGTTCATCTAAGGTTCCTTTAATCATTCAAAGTTGTTTCACCATATCATGTTCTGGGCTTTATCCTTTATATTAACTTTACTTAATCTCCATGCCCTTCATGTGTGTGAGCAACACTTTTAGTTTTATTAAACACGCCCAGGGTAAGATATAAACCATCACCATCTGAGCATAGAAACAGATCAAAAAGAACATGAAAATAACAATTTCTGCCTCAATTTTACCATATCTAAATTATCAAAAACCCCAAACGTCATAAAACGATCCTAAAACCCCTTTCAAATTAAACCTTAAATCCTGTAACTCCCCCCTTTTGTGACACATCCCATGTGTTACAAACAAACTCAAAATCCTTCACTCGAGCTTAGGAGATTAAAAGAAAAAGGTTAGTCATATCATATTAGGCATACATGCTCCGGCCCTTCAAACCTGTGTTTAAGGAATGAAATCAAATTAATCATTATGTCAGATCTTTTCTTGGCTCCATCCCCAGCCTGCATCCTTGGAACCTCCTAGAAACAAAAACCTGTATGTTAACCAGAACTTCACATTTCCTACTCAGTTTTTCCCCACTTATGATCCAACCTGTGTTATAAGAAAGGAAACTTAAAACAGAACATTTATCAGTCATGTGTCTAACCTTAGTCCAGTCTTTATCTCAGTGTCCAGTCGGTCCAACCTATGGTCTGCCTCGTCCGTCCAGTCACCATCCATTTACACACATTCACTCACATGCATTAACATCAGGTCTTGCTGATAGTGTGGACTCCCTCGCAAATACTCAGAGTCTTCACTCTCAGCAACATGCGCTCATTCATTTGTTTTATTTTGTTTTTAGGAAAATAGTTCTTTCTGCTTTTGGACTGGATTGGCTCGCTGCAATCCTTTTAGACAGAGACTTAGCCTTCTCCTCTGGCCATTGTAATCTGGAAAAGGTCACAGTATCTTGGTTGTCCTGAGACTTTTGTCAGCGCTGTTATTCACTCTTTTGCAGGCCTGCTTAGAGCAAAAATGAGAAAAAGAGAGCTGATTATTAGCTCATCAAAACACAAAACAAAATCACCTGACAGGTTTTTCTAAGTGCACTGTTACAAAAATGATGGACCCCCTTAGACATGTGCATGTTTGATAAAACTCCCTCTATTAAAATAAGAAAACAACACAAATCTAACCGATAGAAGTAACCCATCACTACACAACAACCTCAACAATCTTAAACACAGAACATTTTGCCACAAGTTCTTCAGGGTCCTGACACTCTCAGGTCAACTAACATCACCTCACCTGCTCAATACACAGAAAATCTCGTTAAACACCACACAACTTGCACACCATCAACACTAAATTCTAAATTTTCTCTTCTGAAAACTTACTACGCACTAAGCGAGTTGGACAACATGATAAACAGACTCCTATGCTAAACCTGCCATCTGATCTTCATGAGCTCTTTTTATTCAAAGGTTAACGCATTTTCTATTTGTGTGTGTGATTGTGTATATGTTTCTTTTCGTGGTTTTTTCAGACTCCCTCACAAAGTTCCACTTAAACAGTCAGTTTTTCTCTTTCCCAAATTTGATCTCCCTCCTTAAATAACAACATTCCTTGTCCTCAGCCAGAAGTTAGAGCTTGATTTTCAGGTTCAGGGAACAATTCACCCTGAAAGACAGTGAGTGTCTCCCCTCTTTGGCTCATCACTCGTCATTGTTAATGACATTTCCCCCTCTGCCCCAGCGGCTTTATCCTTGAAGTCCCGTCTCCTACAGTGAGTCCAAGCTCACTTAGGGACCTAGGTTCAAGCAATCGTGACTGCGCCTTGCCTTAGGTTGTCCCAGGGTTTCGAGGTGGGATCTTACCCGTCATGGGCTCTCCAGCCTTCCATGCTTCGCCTGATACGGGGGCCAAGTGGGCACGGGTGCTATGAGGGGAGGGGACACACTGACTCTGGAAATCAAAGGAGTGTAAGCTGCTTTCTTCATTTCATCAGTATATTAAGCTATCTCACTTCTTGATTATTCCCAACATTTCACCTGTAACAATTTGTGTACGTGTGTTTTCTATTCATTAATGTAATTGTTAGTTCATGTATTTATTTTCTCAGTCTCTCTTTTTCTAAAACATGTAATTAATATATTTTATTACTTTTTCTTAAGACATTCAGTCTCTAATTCCTCTGTTTTCATGCTGCAACGTCTCTCCCCAGCTATAATCAGACTTCCTGTTTGACGCACACACACTCTCTCAGGCCTCCTCTATTCACGCACTCTCCTATGAGTTATTATTACTTATTTATTATTTTGTACAAATCACACAATCATTCAAATCAAGTACTCACAACATTCACACACTTAGAAGCACTCAAAATACGCTTTCCTAAGAGTATTTTATCAAACATGCTTGCTTAGAATCAGAAAGAGCAAGTAGACAACACTCAGTGCGTCTGTCCTCTTAAAAAGAAGAGAAATAAACACATATGGGACAATTCTCCCCATTTTAGACAAAATGTGACCTTAAATGTCCGTTTCTAAGTCATGTTCTTCTCTACACACGACTCTTGGCCTCCAGGGCATAAAACTTTGAGCATAATCTTTTACTTTACCAGGACTAGTACTTTACCAGAACCCTCATACGTGCAATAAGACTGCTATATGTGCAATTCTTTCTTTGACAAGGTTGTATTTTGTATTTTCTTACTCAGCTGTATATAGTATTGGTATTCTATTTCATTCTATTGTATATATTATTTTATTCTACTTTATTTTATTACATTCCAGTGTTTTCTAATTTCTGCTGCATAACTTTGCACTTTTGCTTTAACAAACCAAATTTCCCAGCTGTGGGACTAATAAAAGTCATCTTTATCTTTAACTAGCCCTAACCTAAATCCTGTCTCATTCACTGCTGAAATTCTAGTTCAATGCACACATGTTGCAGTTTAAAATTAAAAGAGGAAGTAACTCACACCCAAGAACTGTGTGTGTGTGTGTTAATGTCTGTGTCCCTTTAAATGAAAAAAGGTGAACACATGTGGTGAGTTTTCCTCAATTTACACAAAATATGACATTAAATATCCTTTTCTAATTCCTGTTCTTCTTTAAACACCATGAATGACCTCCAGGTGTCCCGATTCGTGCTTTGAGGAAAAGACAAACGACTGCAGAGTCCCAGTAGATGTCAAAAATAGTGATTTTTATTATACACATATATATGTGGGGAAGAAGCGTATCGTTACACTTTTCAAGGCAGTCTCCCCCGAACCAAATCTAGGAGTGGTATATATAACAGTTAATGACGAATAATATGCGTCAAACAGTTGGATTTACTGGAAATCTAAGTATCAATTCCCGGAATCTAAGAACACCGTCTTCCACTGGACCCCAACGGCCTCTCACCCCCTTTCCTCCAGATGTTCTCCGTTATCTTAAACTGTTATTGCTAATCAGCCAAGAACATCGGACAAGTCACGTAGCACTTTTGAGCAAAACAAGTTGATAAAGTGTGAGTGTATGTGTGCAGGCCCCCCCTTATGTGTCTTATGTGTTATCCTCAGTTAACCTCAGAGCGCTGGGCCTACAGGCCTCCAGGCTGTGATTTTATTATATGTGATGTGCTCTAGGGTAAACAGATATGAAATCATCTTAACATTAGCTTAACTTTCTCACTTCCCCATAACTTCAACCCCCCAGTTAACAACTCTCTAATGGACACTATGAATAACATGAATACAGTTAAACCTGCAATGCAAGATTATTATGGCATTACCATATGTGATTAAATACAATCTATAATGTAACATCAACCAATTCATTAAATGCTTTGATGAAATGACAATGATAAATGATGATAATGGTGATACTACTGGTTATGACTAACACCTGAAAAATAGAAAAAACATCCTCTTTCTCACACTCCTCCTTTTTGGCCTTTTGAGAAAGGCCAACACTCATCAGGTTTGTCTCACTCCTCAGACCACCCAGCCACCTCTCGCAACGGCATCATAGACCCAGGACCAGTGAAACCAGCTGGCCCCGAATCCATAGCCCTCTCCAGCAATCTCACCACCACTCGTCTGGCCAGAGGGATGAGACAACATCCTACAAATAATATACTTATAAAAGTAACAAGAGAAAACATGGCAGACATAAACACACCCTTCCATTGCCCAAAAACAGACGTCATCCAGTCCCCCAGCCCCATGTTCACGCCCGAATGTTCATGCATCGTTTTAGATAACGTTTTCAAACTTTCCAGGGCCCTGGTTACAGTGCCATCTGGAGCGGTGTTGTTGGGAATGAAAGTACAACACATGTCACCAAACATGGCACAGACTCCGCCTTTCTCAGCTAACAACATGTCTAGAGCCATCCTATTTTGCACCCCCATCAAAGACGTCGGACCTAATTGTTCCGCAAACCCCTCCATGGCGTCTCTGGTAAGGTTAGAGAGTCTCAGCAAGTTGTAATGAACATAGTTAATGCGATCAACATTTTTATTTGGAGTTACCCATATGAAAATACTTTCAAATCCTGCCGCTATTTGGTTAACTAATTTATATTCCTCAGGAACCCCCCTGGGGACTCCTATTGAGTCAATCCAGGTTGGCGAGTTGGATCTTGGGTCATAACTACGTGTACCTGTTGTGCTTCTTACCCTCACCAAGTGTCTCCGACGTCTGGCTGCCAATGTACGCGTGTCCTGTTGTTGAATAGTTTTTACCCTGTTGCCTATAAGCATCAACGGTGCTCCTAACCGCACCATAGCACATGTCCCCACACTCCCCAAAGGAATGCGCACCAAAAGGGTGTAATGTCCACAGTAATAATATAACCCACCTCTTGCCCATGTACCTATCACTGTGTTTGGGTCACTTACATTATTGGTGGTCCTTCCCGTGAGCGTCCTCTTACACCAACTTGGGTCAATTTGTCCCAGAGTGTATCTCACATTGTCCGTGGAAAACTGGAAACATGTGTAATTATCTCGTTTAGGTGTGAACGAACCTGTTTGTGTACGTTTATCAATTGGTGGATATAAACCTGATAAAGTGGTGCAGTTCCCTGTGTCCACAGCTTCTCTCCTTAGCCTCAGCATACAATTATAACCCCACTCGTCCTCTGGATACAGAAGCGCAGGCTCAGTGAATAAACGAGGTCTGGCTGTAGCACAGGCAACACAATCAAATACATTTTGCTCCTTAGCATTTTGAGCCACCCAATCTAGCCAGAGATTACTGTCACTGAATCCGGTGGCACGCTCAATTAAATCCTGAGGTTTCAGTCTAGTGTAATCGGTTGAAACAAGCCATCTCTCTTCCGGTTGCTGCTCCTTATGAGTACCTGTCCCTGATGTGACCGTTGGCTCCGTGAGGTTTGTGACTGCGCCGAGCGATTGAGACTTTGGATCAACTAAGTTCACCCGAATTACTCCCGTTGGATCTGTCCCTGTCACATGCACCCCAATTACTAAATAAAATGCGCCTCCCGGAATCCCCGATTTAGGAAGTTCACTCCATGGTCCTAGGGAAAGAGTAATAGGGTTATGGGCAACAGAATAATCCCTTTGAATGGCTATCCCTTTCAGCGCCTGCGGCACCTTTGGCTGCCATCCTACTCCTGTCCAACTAACCACATCCTCCCAGGAACACCACTGATCTGTTATGTAGGTGTGAACGTGTGCGTCCCATGAAGGGCCCCAAACTGCCTTACGGTAGCATATCATGGGATGATTACAAACCCACACATCATATGCTCTCCAGCTACTACTAGCCCCTGTACATTTAATGACATCACACAAATCGAATGTGAATGCTGTTGTGGACCCGTTAACGTAATCTAACTCGATCCCCCCAGAAGTGCTGAGACACTCATCCCCCTCACCCGAGACGTCACGCTTGAATTTCCTTTGTGACTTCATTGATTTGGACTCTGGAGCGGGTAGACCTCTGCGTCTGGGCAATTCACCTGTCTGCCAAAAAACAAACAAACATGTTAGAACACTCACACAAGTCAACACCCCAGCTATTTTCCAATTTCCCCACAATCTCATGGTCTTTGTTCCCAGGCTTTTCTTTAACTTTAGATTGGAGCCCCAGCCTATTAAACTTCTCGCCTCTTTGACACCTCCTTTTTTGCGTGGAGTGATGCTCGGCGATCCCTCCTCTTCTTTCTTCGACTCCCCGGGTAGACTACCAGGTCGTCGTTGCACGAGTGAGAGGATTATTCTGCCTCTTTATCACCCGTGTTGGTTGAAGATGAGCTTGTCTCCGCCAAGCTCTCATCAGCGACCGCACATTGAGACCAGTGAAACCACGTCTCCCCTTTCCCCTTCAACCGGACCGCTGTTGTGGTACGAGCCGTCACCTCGAATGGCCCCGTCCACCTCGGATCCCTCCACTTTCGCTTGATGACCTTCAGCCACACCACCTTGGCGTCGGGGATGGACCTGTCCACCGTGCTCACTCCAGCTGCAACCTGTTGTGTGAAACTAGACACAAGAGCTTTTAATTCTTTCCAATATTCAGCATGCGTTCTATTACTTTTCATACTTTCTTCCGCCGGGACTGTCGTCCAAGGACCAGGAAACTGTCGTCCTGTCAACAGCTCGTACGGCGTGAATCCTGTGGATTGGTTAACACAACATCTTATTATCATTAATGCAATTGGCAGGGCTGCAACCCAATTTAACCCCGTCTGAGCAGAAATTTTTGCTATCTTGTTCTTCAGATTTAGATTTATCCTTTCTAATTTCCCCTGGGACTGAGGATGATACACAGTCCCAAACCTATGTTGCAACCCCAGCCTCTGTTCTACCTCTGCCAAATCTTTGTTCTTAAAATGAGTTCCATTATCTGATCTAATTCTTTTGGGAAACCCATGTCGAGGAATGTAATGATTGATTAAACACTTAATCACACTCTTCGCATCCTCCCTCTTTGTTGGCCACGCTTCGGGCCACCCTGTCAGAGCATCTACACTTACCAATAAATACCTGACTCCTCCTGGACCCACGTCGATCATGTCAGTGAAGTCAATGACAATCTCTTCTCCTGGTCTCTCTGGAATGGGAAACTTGCCTGCTTCTGGCTTGATTACTGGCTTTGGATTGTGCCTCCCGCAGATCAGGCACGTCCTGGCTTTCTCCTTAATCATATCCTTCAAGAATGGATGCCACCAATGGCACAGGTGTCTCTCCATTTGTGCCACACCCACATGACCCAGTCCATGGGCTTCAGCAATCTTCTGCTTTGCCAGGTTGGCAGTCAGCACAGGTCTCCCATCAGGTCCTCGCCATAGACCTCCTTCCTCCCATGCTCCTCGACTCTTCCATACCCCTTTCTCCTCTGGGGCTGCCTCCTTTTGGGCCTTCCTGGCCTCCTCCAACATGTTGATTCCTGACTCTTCTTCCACACTTATTTGCACCATCTGCCTTGATGCTTTATATCCTGCAGCTTCCTTGGCGGCTTGATCGGCTTCTTGATTTCCCCGGGCCACCATACCAGTGCCAGAGGAGTGACCTTTACATTTTATAATACTCACCTCCTCCGGATCTCCCAACGCCTGTTCAAGTTCCTCCATCTCCTTCTTGTGGCAGATTGGTGCATTGTCTGCTGTCCTGAATCCTGCTCTTCTCCATTGGGCTAGCTCCACATGAGCTGCTCCAAAGGCATAAGCTGAATCCGTGTAAATGTTGACTCTTTTTCCCTTCGCGAGTCTCAGGGCTCGGCTTAAAGCAATTACTTCCGCTCTCTGAGCCGACTGCTGCCCTTCAAGTCTTCCAGCCTCCTTCACTTCAAATTCAGTCCCATTTCTGCAAACTACAGCGTAGCCTGCTTTCAATCCTTCCTCATCTCTGTGGCAACATCCATCCGTGAACCAATCTTCAGCTCTCGATATAGGGTCCGCCTTCAAATCTTCTCTGATTTTCTCTTCAACTTCAGCTCTCTTTGCGCAGTCGTGCGGCTCTCCAGACCCCATTAAATCTGCTATGTTGATTCCCTCATGTGTGAATGTCAGATTTGGAGCGTCTAAGACTTTGCTCACTCTCTGCTGTGTCAGTGGTGTCATAGTGAAGACTTGTGAATTCACATATGCCACTACACTGTGTGTGGTCAGCACTTTCAATGGATGGTCCCTCACTATGTGTGCTGTTTTCTGTATGATTTTTGCAACCCCAAGTGCATGCTGTGTGCACACTGGGTGCCTTGTCTCTAAGGGATTCAGTCTGATGCTGACGTACATAAGTACATCTCTCCCTCCCCTCTTTTTCTGAAACAACACCCCATTAACTATCCCGTGTGTTTCTGAAACATCAAGATAGAAGGGTTCATCATAGTTAGGGATGGCAAGATCAGCAGATCTCGACAGGTCTTGTTTCAATGTGATGAACGCCGACTCAGTGGCCGATGTCCAGGGCAGTTCAGCCTTAAGGTTACGGACACCCACCAGTTTTACCAAATCCCTCAAAGGAGCTGTTTTACCTGCATAATTTGGTATGTACTGCCGGCTGTATCCCGTCAAGCCTAAGAATGAGAGCAGCTCTTTAACCGTACGCGGTTTTGGATGTGTCAGAATCTGATCTCGGTGTGTGTTCAACAACCCCACTGATTTGTGAGCAATGACACGGCCCAGAAATGTTACCTCTGGTCGGACCAACTGCAACTTTTCTTTGCTCACTTTGAACCCACATTCAGCGAGTCTCTTCAGTATGGTGAGTGAGGCTGCCGTACACGCCGAAGCAGACGGCGCCGCAACCAACAAATCATCCACATACTGCACCAACGTGCACCCCTCTGGGAGGTGACATGGTGAGAGAGCCTCTTTCAACACCTGGTTGAAAATTCCCGGGGACAGTGCAAACCCTTGTGGTAGCCGTGTGTATCTATACTGTTGCCCCCTGTATGTGAATGAAAAAATGTCCCTAAGAGACTCATGTAATGGAAGACAGAAAAACGCGTTAACTAGATCAATACACGTGAACCACTTTTGATCTGGTGTTAGTGCCGTCAATGCTGTGTAGGGGTTTGGAACAGGCACAGTGTCAGTACGTAGAACGGCATTTATGGCTCTTAAATCATGTGCCATTCTGTACTTTCCTGTCCCATGCTTCTCTACTGGCAAAATGGGAGTGTTCCAGTGGGATTGTGAGGGCTCAAGCACCCCTACTTTCAATAGCCCTTCAATAGTTTCTGCAATTCCCTCCTCAGCTTCCCTTTTATGTCTATACTGCGGTTTCCAGATTGGTGCTTCAGACTTGAGCTGGAACAAGACAGGCGAGCAAGTTGCCAGACCCACATCTGTGGGCCCTCCAGACCACAAAGTGTCAGGAAGAGTCGCAAGTGCGGCTACTGCGTCAGCATGGTCTATTCTTTCCCTCCCATGAATTCTTGAGATTTGTTCATGCTCCAATATCACTGCGTCATTTGACAGACAAGTGATACGGTAAATTTTACATTTTGGCGAATACCAAACATCTGGAATCTGAGTGGCTTGCCAACAGGGCTCTTCCAGGGCTCTTTTGACCATCGTTCCCAGCTCCTTTGCCTGGTGACTCTCATGGACCGCCAACGTAATATGGGGCACTGAATCAGGTCCCATTTTAAACCAAGGCCGTTGTTCTTCGGTTAAATTTACTGCTGTAGCGACGCCTTCGGGGCCAACATAGATGTTTTGAGAACACACATTCCACATCTGACCTTCAAGTTCAGACTGGAACTGGTCCCTGTAGATTTCATCATCGTCCCTATCATAATAGAGGGTTGCGTGGTACGAATCTCTTGGAGGAGAATAGACCGCCAAGGCCATAATCCAAGGTTTCCACTGCTGGTACAGTCTCAGAATGCCTTCTTCCACCAACCGACCCCAGTATATGTCAGCTGTCGATTGTTCACAGTCTTGTAGCAAATACTGGTTCTTTGAAAGTGTCCCCAGGCACAAGAACTGTTTTCCTCCTGGAAGCGTAACTGTTAGTCCATCAGCCGAACACATGATAGTGGCTCCCAGTTTTATGAGCAGGTCCCTGCCCATCAGATTCACTGGCACGTGAGGAGACACCACATATCTGTGCTTCAAAGTCTGTTTTCCCAGCACCGTCAGGGCTGGATTGGTGATTGGCAGAGTCATCGGAACCCCAGAGAAACCCACAACACTCACCGTGTGATTGGAAAGTGTTGCACTGCTTGGTCTTTGTCTCAGCGTTGAGTAAGTCGCTCCAGTGTCCACCAGGAAGGTCATTTCAGTCCCTTCCACGGTCATCGACAACATAGGATCTGCCATTCCCATGCTGTCGGATCTCTGTGGGTCCCGTCCGTACAGCTCCTCCTCCCCGCCCCAGTGGGCCAGAGGATACTGAGCCACCGGCGCCATGCCTGGGTTTGGAGCTTGATGTCCCCTTGTTTGGACGGTTCTGCCTCCAGGAGCTCCATGTGCCTGGGGTGGATAATATAGTTCTTGTGGCCTTGGTGTAGGACACTCACGAGCCCAGTGTCCTTGTCCTCCACACCTGTGGCACCTGTTGGGGTCCAGCATAGGTCCCCCCAGAGAACGACCTCTTAGTCCTCCTCCTCTTTGAGGTCCACCACGCCCCCTCTGCGACCTAATAGCCCCCCAATTCCCAGCGGATCTTACTTGCCTTGGTCCGTTGGCGTGCCATCGGTCATCAGGGTACAGGACCGGGTCCAGATCTGGCCAGTCAGGCCTCGGATCACCCTGTGGCTTTGCCACCAGCATTTTCTTAGCTCCGTCTTTACTCTCTTTTTTCTTTTCATTTAGTTTTTCTCTCGCCTCAGCCAGTTTTAATTTTACCAGCTGCCCCTGCGCCTCTTCCAACTCCTGTTTCTTCTTGGTCACCTCCTCTTTTTCCAGCTCAAGTCGATGGATGACATGCCGCTCCCATTTAGTTGAATCTGCAACTGCAAAGTCTGGATTCTTTTGTAGGTCGGTTCTCACCCGTTCTGGCAGACCTGCCAACACCGCGCAGCGGAACCACGCCCTCGGTTCTCCTTCCTGTCCAGGATGCTCTCCCGTTTGGTTAATCCACTGTTCTTTGGCGTGCTCTATGAATTCTCTAGGAGAAGTGTGTTCTGGGCTCCACACTATTTTAGGTGTGGTGCCGGTGTTAGGGGTCGGATATTTGTCACGCACTGCATCAGCGAGAGCATTTCGCACCCTTGCATAGGGGACATCATTTGGGTCACACGTAGTCCCTGCTATCTCTTCCACATCAGCCAGGCCCGTACCGCGAAAGGACCTCCCAGACACAGCGCGAAAGTCACCCAGACTAAGCTCCTCCCCTTCTGTGAGACTTCCCAGTCTTCTCAGCCAAGCCGCTCCTCCCTCTGTGATTGGGGGCAGTTGCTTCACCAGTGCTTCCAAGTCCCTGACGTTATAGGGCTGATACACTGGTTCCCCCTTTAAGCCTTTCATCAAAGGCATGGAGAGTGGCAACTCATCCTCTGTGTCACACTGCCCCTCCTCGGTTTGCATTGCAATGCTCTGGCTCCGGTTCTTGTCAAAGATTGACTGCCTTTTGTCTCTTTGCGCCCCCAGAGTCTTTCCAGAGCGAAGCGTCTTCAGTCCCAAGTCAGCATGAAACTTTGGGGCAAACCCTTCAATCGCCAAATTTGACACTTCCCGTGATTTCCGTACTTTACATGCCGAGTTTGAAATATCCCTGTCCAATCCTTCGATCCTTCGTGCTACCTCCAGTTCCTTCAACCTCTCTTCTAGCTTTATCATGGCTTCCCGGTTGGTAGATATTTTCCCAATAACTTGCCCCTGCCACTGATTTTCCTCAAGGTCGCCAACATCTGGCCTCTGACAGGCTTTTTGGCTCACCTTTCGTGGCGACCTCTGAGACTGCTGTGCAGGCGTGTCCTCCCCTGAAGTCCAGGAGTCCTGGGTTACGCCTTCCTGCCTGACCCGTTCTGGTGTCACCTGATCTGTACTCGTAGAAGCCACAGGTTGAGCCTCTTCCATAGCTCCTTCTGGGCTGAAGTGGGCGGGAGGGAGCAAAGTCACACCTTGTGTAGTCATGCTCCCACTTGATGTCCCAGCAACTGGTTGAGACGGAGAGTGGGGAGACCGAGTCACCTCTGGTGTAACTGCCACTGATTGAGGCTGCATCACTCCTGTATTGGTCCCTTCTGCCGGCCGAGCAGGAGTCGATTGTCTGCTAGCTTCCTGAAAATCCACAATTCCTCCCTTCACTGTTCCTGTTTTCCCTCCCGGCCCCCACAGAGTGCCACCCTCCACAGTCAACACTGGACAGTTGTAAGGAGGGGGCGGGGCACTCAGGAGTTGAGTCA
The DNA here is from genome assembly GCF_036321145.2 of Pelmatolapia mariae. Classification (NCBI taxonomy): domain Eukaryota; kingdom Metazoa; phylum Chordata; class Actinopteri; order Cichliformes; family Cichlidae; genus Pelmatolapia; species Pelmatolapia mariae. The sequence continues at coordinate 41,327,380 of NC_086229.1, forward strand.
GGCTGGGATATAATGTTCCCTCGGCCACGGCTTCCTTTGCCAGTGCTGGTCTGGTCTCATCCACTTCCTCTTTCATCCAGTGAGACACCCCTTGGCACACAATCATGAACCTACAATACTTACCTTGTTTTTCCATCATCCCCTTCTTCTCTGCCTTCACCTTTCTCCCCAGGAAGCGTCCCACATGTTCTTCTTCCAATTCTTTTATTTTCTCTTCACATTTTTCACCACCAACTTGGAAGATCAAATGGAGGGGTACTCTGTCTTCCAAAGTTTTTTGTTGATCTTCACATAATTTCTTCACCTCTTCTTCCATTTCCTTACACTCCTGGGCAATCTCCTTAGGAGTTCCCTTGGAGGTAATTTTAATAGCCTTCTTTAGTTGTTGAATCTGCTCCTTAATTGGCTTGTACTTCTTTTCCCCACCGGGGGTCGCCTTTTCGTTGTCAGCCATTTTGCTTTTGACCTCACCCTCACAAAGATGGCCGCTCTTGAGCTCCTCCCTTTGGGGTTGCCTCGCTATACTTCCCGTTTAACAGTCAAAGGCACCTAGGCTGCTCAAGCCTTCACTTCCTCTAAGCTCTAACAGCCCCTCTCGTACACACATACACACACCCACACAGACGCTCTCTCTGTCTCTCTCCTCTCACTCACGGCTGCAACAGTTCTCCAAGAAACACAAGACACAAAACTTCTCAACAGTCCACTGCAACAATTTAAGCACGCAAAGCCAGCAAAATTCACTCTCACATTCACTCCATCTAGCAACTGCAAAGTTTTGACATAAAAATAACTCCACTATACACACACTTCTCCCACCCTTAATAGGGAGAAAACATAAATCACCCCGGTCACTTACATGCAATGTTAACATAAACCCCACTTCTGCCTCCTTCAGCCAAACAGAAATATCAACCCTACCTCACACTTAATTCCTTTTTGAATATATGTTTCACAACAAAACAACAACTCTATTTTACAGGAATTTGGTATGAGAGCCCTTAATGACCTCCTCATGAAATATCACAACACCCGTGCTTACACTCCAGAATCACAAACACAAGACTACAGAGATTATTCAACATGCACTCAATATTACACACAACTTCTGACAAAATTTCCAAACGCTCTGTTATGCTCCTTTCTTCACTGGACCATATCCACATTCCACACACACACTTTCATGGCTCACCAGCACACAAGCTTCACCCTTAAAAACTTCACCAGCACAAAATAGTCCACTTTCTCCTTCCTACACTCAGCTTCTATATACAATCAGTTTCACAACACACCCAGTTATAATCAGTATAAGCAATTTACACAGCTACTTCACACTTTATTTTATATACACAGGCCTGTATTGAACATAAAAACAAAAAACACCAGATGCCACGACAGGTTTATGTAACCGTTCCTTATTTTATCCTCATTCCTGTCACTTTAATCCCTATTTTATCCTTATTCCTGTCCCTTTTATTCCTATTAAAACCTCTGTAGCATCACACCTAACTTTTGACTAATTTAAAAGCATCTAAGCCCAGGCCCAGCCTTGCTAATCAATTACTCCGCTTCAGAAAATCCCTTTCCGAGAACGGCCAAATTTCTAAGCCCTATTTAATTTATAACCGCTTCCCGTGACTTGACAGAGAGCTCCACCGGCGGCGTCTAGTATCACACTCACGCTTTCGGCTTTACTTAAAGCTCATAAGTCAGTCCCGTTGAATGGTCGCGGCCGGGTCCAACCCTGCTATTCAAACAGCGCAGTAAAACGGTGGTCTCCGTCGACCACCGGGTTTTTAACGGGTGCTCGAATTCCCGCGGGTACCACCCGAGCTACCTGGACGCCGCCAGAGATAACCGTGCGTCCACGGTTACCGGTCGTTGCCACACGCTGAGCGACTGCGCTCCTCGGAGTTCAATCCCTCAACTCCGGTCCTATAATTTAAATACTTTTTTAAAAGCATCAAAGCGGACCTTCCCTTGCCACCTTGTTATATGATGCCCGGATCCGCGATCCTGCTAGTCAAAACGGGGATAAAATCCCTGAGCCAAATGCCCTAATCTAAATTTTGCTTGACTGGCATCACAGTCAGCAAATATAACACATTAACCTAAGCACATAATATTCTCACTGAAACACACACCTTATTAACTCAAAATTCACCCCAGAATTAACAGCAACAAAATTTTGTCAGTCCAATATTCCCTTTTACTCTTATCACTAAATTTTATCACTAATTACCCCAAATCACCACGGACATTTCCCCAGAAGCTCCACTGAGTGAACATTTAATTTAGCTTTAATTCCCAAATTCAGCACCTTTGGATATTATTTATCAACAGGTGGTACTCACCTTTCTATGTCGCCTGGCGTGTCACTCAGTCGACCTGCTGGGTTCCCGTCCGTCCTTTTGACACCACCGGACCTCAGCCAAACAACCGTCCCTCCTCAAACCGGGATTTCGGCACCAAAAAACTGTCCCGATTCGTGCTTTGAGGAAAAGACAAACGACTGCAGAGTCCCAGTAGATGTCAAAAATAGTGATTTTTATTAAACACATATATATGTGGGGAAGAAGCGTATCGTTACACTTTTCAAGGCAGTCTCCCCCGAACCAAATCTAGGAGTGGTATATATAACAGTTAATGACGAATAATATGCGTCAAACAGTTGGATTTACTGGAAATCTAAGTATCAATTCCCGGAATCTAAGAACACCGTCTTCCACTGGACCCCAACGGCCTCTCACCCCCTTTCCTCCAGATGTTCTCCGTTATCTTAAACTGTTATTGCTAATCAGCCAAGAACATCGGACAAGTCACGTAGCACTTTTGAGCAAAACAAGTTGATAAAGTGTGAGTGTATGTGTGCAGGCCCCCCCTTATGTGTCTTATGTGTTATCCTCAGTTAACCTCAGAGCGCTGGGCCTACAGGCCTCCAGGCTGTGATTTTATTATATGTGATGTGCTCTAGGGTAAACAGATATGAAATCATCTTAACATTAGCTTAACTTTCTCACTTCCCCATAACTTCAACCCCCCAGTTAACAACTCTCTAATGGACACTATGAATAACATGAATACAGTTAAACCTGCAATGCAAGATTATTATGGCATTACCATATGTGATTAAATACAATCTATAATGTAACATCAACCAATTCATTAAATGCTTTGATGAAATGACAATGATAAATGATGATAATGGTGATACTACTGGTTATGACTAACACCTGAAAAATAGAAAAAAACATCCTCTTTCTCACACAGGTCATAACCTTTGGACTTATAACTCTGATATAGGTCCACACAGCGCACCAAGCACAGAGAAAATTCAACCTCAGTGCTTCAGAATTCTCCTCAAAATTCAGAAACTGTTTCTGTCATTTATCTCCCCAAGAACTTCATCATATGGACCTCGCCGGGTCCAGTAATCTTCAGCACACGTATCTCACTGCAGCCAGTGAAGATTTAAAAACAGTTTATTGTCTCAGTTTACCCAGTATTAACTTATCAGATGGACCGCAGCCGATCCATACATCTCAACACAATCGTGTGTCCACATTTACACAACTTATTCTTTACTTGTATCACAACACATCTAGTAATATCATCAGAATTACTTCAACATGGTAAACATTGATTTTCCTTTAAGATCAACTTACCATTAGAACTCAAGATCACAGCTGACTCGATTCTCTGAAATCCTGAGTCAGTTAAACACCTTGCTCAACTCACGGTGTTCTTTTCTCGGACCCCTTCGTCCGAGCTCACTCTTTTTACCCCGGCATCTCCCCCAGATTGTTACGAGATCTTCATAGACCCAAAAGTAAGCATATTATTTCCCTAATCAAAAGTGAAGCCGTTCCTCACACAGTAATTCTTAATGCAACAGCCTTTGTGTTTTGAAACCAAAAAGAGGAAGGAACAGCGCCCAGTTTTAAACTGTGCATGTTGTCACTGAACAACACACACACACAGAGGCACAGACCCAGGGCAATTCTTCCTGGATCATTTATCAACGTTTGAACAAACACAGTCCGCATTGATTATTTTCTGGACCTCAGCAGATCCACCAAAATTCATATAAATATATCAGCCATTAACCAATTTATTTCTTTTCCTCAGACCACGCCGGATCTGTTAATATCAACAACGCTGCACACTCAGAATTGTGCAGCTGATTCTTCCCGTCAGACCGCGCCGGATCTGTTACTTCAGCACAATAAACACTGATTTTCCTTCAAAATCAGTTTACCAAGAGCCACAAAACCATTTCTGACTCGATTTTCTGAACTTCTGTGTCACTTAAACATCCTGACAGCACCAGGTGTTTTCTGTTGGACTTCCTCGTCCGAACTTAATCCTTTTACTTACAAATAAGCGTCTCCCAAAATGATCCTCTTGATCATTAGCTATTCACCGAGCCCACAACTCTCGGCAACACCACCTGACATATGCCCACGCCGGAGCTCCTCTTTGAAGTCTCAAAGAGGTACAGGATTCTCCAATCCCGTGAGTTTGACACTTATTAAACCATAAGCTGACCAATAACTCTTATATTCTTCTTATTCTTAAACATGCATTGGTCTCTTTTTTCTCTTTTACCATGAAATACCATATAACCTTTTAACTCAGTACTGTCTGTTTCTCAAAGTTTCATTATCCTTGCTTCAAAGCTTCTCATTACTTCCAAGTTACTCATTCATTACTTCAACGTTTTACTTTATTCTCGAGAATTCAGTTTTACCCCTACTGCGCCAATTTAGTAGTTAAGATCATCTACTCAGCGAACAGATAATTTAGAATTCACCCAATTTGCACAAATTTGCTTATTGAACAGGTTTGTGCGTACCTTTTAATTTTTTAGACCGGTCTCCTGTTCGCCTCATATCAGATCCAACCTTCGGCCACATTAGTTCTCTCTGATCTAATCTAGAAACTTCACGGTCTGCCGTACACAGAATCTCTTTTCCCTTTTCTTTGACAAGAGATACTCAAAAATTCTGCAAATTCTCTCCACTCAGGAGGAGGCTCACAGCTTTATCTCTTACTCTGTTTCTGGTTGGATTAAAATAACTCTTATATTAGAATCACCCTGTCCAGTGATACTGTATTTCAAAATCACCAAAGGCACGCTCACAAAACAGGAAAATGCTTCAGCAGCCTTAATGGGATCCCCGTGGGCCTCTCACTGACTATTTCCAAGCACCTATAATGAAACAACGGCACAATGAGCATGCCCTTTATCCACCCCTCATTTAATCAATGTATCTATTCTTTGTTAAAATTAAAAGGGGAAGTCACCCAAATTTTAACTGCGCACTTTTCCCCAGCAAAAAAGAACGGAAAAAGAGACTTTTACAGCCTCTCTCACACACAGCCTGCAGCCGGCTGGCACTTAAATCATTTCAGACAGTTTCTTACGTCACGGTTTCCAGCTGTATGAGTGGGTCCCTACAACCCGGATATACACACCGCTGCTCGTCTTTAAGAGACGTCAACAGGTCTGCAAATTCTCCAGGAATATCAACAAAAACACAGCTTTTCTTGGCCCACGGTGGTCCACAAATTTTTCACTGACCACGGCGGGTCCGCAAATTTTTCACTGACCACAGCGGGTCCACAAATGCATAGGTAATACTTTTTAATCGTCTCTCATAGCTCACAGTATTTATTCTCAGAGTTACTTCAACACAACAGACCTTAGTTTCACTTTACTGCTCGGCTGGCTTTACTGCAAAACCTCAAGCTCACGGCTGGCTTGAGTTTCTCTTAGCTCATATATAAACTCCTCGGACCTTCGTGTCCGGTATTTATCCTTTTTCTCTTATTTAAGTGTCTCCCTAACAATGATCCTCTGCGATCACCAGGGCTATATCTGAGGCCACAACTCTCAGCGGGGCCCTCCCCCTAGTATAATCCTAGGAAACGTCTTTACCAGGGAGGGAGTTCTCCAACTCCTTGACTTTAGACACTTTTAATCTCTCTTATTTCCTTAAAAACAACGTCTCTAGTTACTTTTCGCTCAGTACTGCTTTTTCCAAGGCGACCATGAATGCAACACTACTCTTAAGTTTCACTTTCGTTGCAACAAAGTTTTTCGTTTCAAACAAGACTCAAAACAGAGATCAACGGATGACCACTTGACTACATGTTCTAGAATTATAATCCACTACAGCACAATTTCTGTTTAAGAGGTTTGTGCCTTACCTTTTTTATTATCTGGGCCCAATAGTCAAGCAGTCTGCCGTGACGTCTGCCGTCCGATCACCTGATCTGGCCTCGACCTCCGCCGACAACAAACACCTGTACCTCTTACTGCTGATCTTTAGTTGCCCGCATACTCCACCAAATGAAGCGAGATCGATCAACTGTAGACCAGACAACAAACGACGGAGGCTCCAGAAAAGTGCAATCAAACGATGAGTTTATTGACAACGGAGAACAACCGTCAGCATATGGCTTATTTGCTCTGACAAAAATACACTGGGTTCTGGTTTTATAGCATAGAGGATCACACCCCCACATACACGTCAATACAGGTCAAAAATACATTATGTACAGTCATTGTTTACAGACAAGGGTACATCTTGTACATCTCTAATAACTATGAACAGACATATAACTTATCTTTTTGATAACACCTTCCTTTTAAGGTAATAACTTCAAGCTTCAGGGCCTCTAAGGGCTAATAATGGACCCTCGTCCTCAATCACTAAGTAGACTGAATTGGCGCAGGTCTCAAATAAGAAGCAGAAGACACTTGGGCCTTCGCTCAGGCCTGCTACTAGATTTATGTGTATTGTAAGCATGCATGCAATTAACCTGCTATGTTCTCATCTTCCCTCAACATGTATCACCTGGACACTCTCACCAGTGAAGCTTAAAACCCTCTTGGATAGAACATCAACTCTAAACAAGCACAGATATGCAATGTGTATAAAATGAACTCAACCTGTGAATAGAATGAATGTGATGACAAACATATTCAATGCAATATGAACCCTGTAAACAATATTACTGATAAAATAATACTGTAGAACATGTTATTAATGCATTTATCATAAGGCAGATTATATGGCAGCAATAAAAGAATCTAAATCCCAACAGTCTGCATTCTCATTAAAACAGCACAAAGTTTGACATGTTCATGTCTTAAATTCACACATAATAAATAGTTTCATCATGTGCCTTTATGATTTCTGACTGAAAACAGCTTGGCTCATTATGACCTGTGGCCTGATTGAAAATGGTGGTCAGTGTCAGCAAATCCACTTCATCTGCACCAAGGCTGATCCATCTCTATCACTCCCCATTGTGTCCAACCCACCCCCATCCTCAGACTCATTGATATCCATGTCTTTAACGTGATGTCAGAACTACTGCCCACTCCGTGCTTCACTGTGGGGACGCTGGTCTTTGGGTTGTGGCCTCAAAAACAAAGAGCTAGTGGGACACGCCCACTTGAAGGGGAATACAGAACTCTGGTCCTTTTCCTTCCAGCCGTCCTTTGAATTTCTTTGAGTTGAACTGAACCAAATTGCCAGATAGGAGCTTTGCTGTCGGATGCACTAATTGGCATTTGTGTAGCGCTGTCAGAAGGGCGTAGAGTATGACAGCCACATGTGAGCTCACCTCTCCTAACCCTTCTGTTTTTGGCATAATAATTTTTTTTTGCTCTTTGTTGGAATATATATATATTGGTTGGAAATGCTCTTCATTGAGGACGGCACCAGTCACTGGTTTAATATCATGCAGTTCCTCACTGTGACCACCTGAGGGCTGTAAGCTTTCATCAGTCCGTATCTCTCTGCTGACAGCGTCAGTGTTATTGTCAGTTTAATAATATCTGTGTTCACATATAGAGCATCATAATCACACTGATGAACATAAGTGTTGAAATGCTGCAGTGAATGTGTCCTAATGTCAGTATGACTGTATGTGGAGAGTTGTAGTTACTGACAGTGATGACTGGAGGAACTGCAAATGGCTCCACAGAAACAGTCTGATGAGTCAGTCACAGCCCCAAGCAGCAGGTATTACATCGCCTCAACATCCACCTTTGTTGCTGTGTTCGTTTTGCACACAATGAACCAATCCGAGTAGGTACCAGTGGAAAAAGAGCTATTAGTGACTGATGAATCCCAAAATCTTTGTTCTCAAATACAGGGCTGTAGATGTCCCAGTTTGACCACAGATACAAAACAAAAAACTGTAACAACACAAACTGTGATGACAGAAAAAAATGTAACTTGTGCATTAGTCTGCTTACTGGCTCTTTATTCTTGCCATCACTAACATTTCTCTGCACTGTAAAACTCAATAACACTTTAAATCATTCCCATGGTCCAATCATTTTCTCAGCTGCCTCCTCTGAAACAAGCCTCTTTCTTCATCTTCACCACCATCAGCATCCAGACTAGTCTAACTTGTGATGTAAGCACGTGCAGAGTCAATGGTAAATGGCCTGTACTTTACTAGTCCCTAAGGACCCCAAAGCGCTGTACACATCCAGTCATCCACACATTCACACACTGGTGATGGCAAGCTACATTGTAGCCACAGCCACCCTGAGGCGCACTGACATAGGCGAGGCTGCCGAACATTGGCGCCACCGGGCCCTCTGACCACCACCAGTAGGCAACGGGTGAAGTGTTTTGCCCAAGGACACAACGACCGAGACTGTCCAAGCCAGGGCTCGAACTGGCAACCTTCCGATTACAAGGCAAACTCCCAAGTCTTGAGCCACAATCGCCCCATAGTAAAGCAGGTAAAGGCGAGCTGTGACGTCATCACGTATGCTGCATCCTCTGTGGACTCTGAGTGAACTCACAAAGTAAAAACTATAAGCACACAAACACGAACGTAGCTCAGAATGGCGGACACACTCGGCCTCGTTGGTCCAGCTGTGAGTCCGTTACCGTGAACTATGGAGCGGCAGATTTGTGCTGGAACTAAGCTGCACACAGCTGATGTTAGCCAGGAAACATTACACACTGACTTTAATGGAGAGACCGGAAATACAAACACACACACACAGTTTGTTGTGTGAAGAAATCAAACATGAGCTGAACAAACAGTAAAGTTCCTAAAGAAAAACTGTTAAAGGAGGAAACAAAGCAAACTTACAGTAGCAACTATGGAACACAGAACAGAAACCAGAAGGCACTGGTTTCTGTTATAGGAACTCTATAACAGAAACAGCGGTCAAGTCAATTAAAGAACTCTGACAAAGAAACCAAAAGACTAGAAATGATAAATAAAGGCAAAAATCAAAGCACGATAATAATGACAACTTAGAACTCTGGGTCAACTGCTAAACTGCTTTTAGATCTTTGTTTCAGTTGTTTCTGTGATGTACTGAAATATAATTACAAACACTTCATACGTTTCAAAGGCTTTTATCGACAATTACAAGACATTTATGCAAAGAGTCAGTATTTGCAGTGTTGGCCCTTCTTTTTCAGGACCTCTGCATTTCGACTGGGCATGCTCTCATTCAACTTCTGGGCCAAATCCTGACTGATAGCAACCCATTCTATCATAATCACTTCTTGGAGTTTGTCAGAATTAGTGGGTTTTTGTGTGTCCACAGGATTTACCACAGTTCTCAATGGGATTAAGATCTGGGGAGTGTCCAGGCCATGGACTCAAAATTTCACCGTTGTGGTCCCTGAGCCACTTATTTATCACTTTTGCCTTATGTCACTGTGCTCCATCGTATTGGAAAATGCATTGTTCTTCAACAAACTGTTGTTGTATTGTTGGAAGAAGTTGCTGTTGGAGGGTGTTTTGGTACCATTCTTTATTCATGGCTGTATTTTTGGGCAAAATTGTGAGTGAGCCCACTCCCTTAGATGAGAAGCAACCCCACACATGAATGGTCTCAGGATGTTTCACTGTTGGCATGAAACAGGAGTGCTGGTAGCGCTCACCTGTTCTTCTCCGGACAAGCCTTTTTCCAGATGCCCCAAACAATCGGAAAGAGGCTTCATCGGAGAATATGACTTTGCCCCAGTCCTCAGCAGTCCATACACCATACTTTCTGCAAAAGATCAATCTGTCCCTGATGTTTTTTGTAGAGAAGTGGCTTCTTTGCTGCCCTTCTTGACACCAGGCCATCTTCCAAAAGTCTTCGCCTCACTGTGCGTGCAGATGCGCTCACCTGCCTGCTGCCATCCCTGAGCAAGCTCTGCACTGGTGGCACTCCGATCCCGCAGCTAAATCCTCTTTAGGAGACGATCCTAGCGCTTGCTGGACTTTCTTGGACGCCCCAAAGCCTTCTTAACAAGATTGAACCTCTTTCCTTATAGTTCTTGATGATCCTATAAATTGTTGATTTAGGTGCAATCTTAGTAGCCACAATATCCTTGCCTGTGAAGCCATTTTTATGCAATGCAATGATGGCTGCACGCGTTTCTTTGCAGGTCACCTTCTCATTACATAATGGACAAGAACTGCTATTGTAGCACCTTAATCACTACTAACACTTACTGACACTGTCACTTTATCAATGCTGGTCATCATGCCCTTTGCTGCTAAAATACAGGGTGGGCCATTTATATGGATACACCGTAATAAAATGGGAATGGTTGGTGATATTAAAGTCCTGTTTGTGGCACATTAGTATATGTGAGGGGGCAAACGCCTCAAGATGGGCGGTAACCATGGTGGCCATTTAGAAGTCGGCCATCTTGGATACAACTTTTGTTTTTTTTTTTTTTCAATAGGAAGAGGGCCATGTGACACATCAAACTTATTGGTAATGTCACAAGAAAAACAATGGTGTGCTTGGTTTCTTCTGCACCGTGGCTGCTTGGTGACCCCTCAGCTCTCGTCGGCTCTTTCTGGGAGGGTGGTGAGCACGGAGAGTGCAGACACACGGGAGCGGAGAGCACAAGGCACGGACTGATTGGGGAGGGAGACACGGCACGGGAGTCAGGGAAATGCACGGGGATTGTTTGTGTGAATATTTACTGCACTGTAAATAAACGCACTGTTTACTGCACAGAGTCCAGCATTTGGGTCCTCCTTTCCCCACATCCGTGGCAGACCGTGACAGAATAATCCCGCCAGACATGGATCCAGCGGACTCAGAGGAGAGGTTGAGGAGGAAAGTTAAGGACAAAGTTAATAGACTCTGTGAATTATGGCTGGAGGCGCACGGGGAAGAATTTCGTCACGCTGTGGAAAAGCGGCTGAAAGAGACGCTGTCTTGCTTCCCCTGGGTATTGGATACGCTCTACCTGATCGTCGTGGACTTTCTAGTTAACACGCTGCTCTCCAGCCCGACCAGCTGGTGGATCCTCAGCCTGACACGCCGGCCCCGGCATCACCAAAGAAGCGACGCTCGCGTCGCCGGCGCTCCTCACTGCAGCCGGATTCCCGGACTTTTCAACAGCCAGCTGTGGTGAGTAATATGGACAATTCTTCTTCACTCAACTCATCTGTATATTCAACCATGGACTGTGTGAATGCTAACCCTGCTGCACAGCCTGTAGCCGTAGCACAGCCTGCTACTCAGCTGGTAACTCAGTCTGCTGCCCAGCTTTTAATTCTGTCAGCTGTCCAGCAGCCACCAGCACAGTCTTCAGCCCTGCTACCTGTAGCTCAGTCTTTAGTCCAGTCAGCCACTCATCTACACCCTCAGCCAGAGGTCGATACACCTGCTGGTCCCACATCAGTCGCCTCTGGAGGGTCCGAGGGGCTGCTTCAGCCGTCATCTGCTTCACCATCCGCATCTGCTATGCTGCCATCATCTCATCTGTCTGCAGCTGCTACACCACCACCCTTTCACCTGCCTGCAACCACTACACCACCATTCTCTCCACCACCTGCAGCTGCGGCGCTACGTGGACCTGCTCAACCCAGGAGGGAGGTCATTGTGCCAGAGGGACCTGCACGGCCTCCACATCCAGCACGCCCTCCACGTCCGGCGCGCCCTCCACTTCCAGCACATCCAGCGCATCCACGGCCAGCATGGCCAGCACATTGGGGATCATGTGCCATTCTACACTGTGGCTCACCGGAGCTGCGCCGCCACCACCAGACCCATAACAGGCCGCCAGAGCCGCAACACCGTCGCCGCCACCAGACCCATGGCAGGCTGCCTGAGCCGCAATGACGTTGCCACTAGACTTGTGGCAGTAACAGTTTTAACAGGATGATTTACTGAAACTGTTTGAAAACATATCTTTGTTATTGTAACAGCTACCTGCTTGGTACTTTTTCTGTATTGTGTGTTGTAGAGAGTAAGATCTGAAGATCTATTATTTTGGGACTAAACATGTTGTACAGGAAGTCAGAATCAGACCAGTCAGATATAAACCTGCAGACCCACCGAGCTGAAAGCAAAGCCGTGTCTGTACACCTGCCTGTTTAAGCACAGGAAGTAGTTTCTAGTTTCATCTAGTTTGTCAACTTCCTGTGTGTGGTCATGTGACTGTTAGTGACTCAGAGAGATGTTAAAAACAGGAAGTGGGGTTGCTAAGCGGTTGCTATGTTTTTGATGTCACACAGACTAGGATGAGGATTTTTGACCTGAGCAGGAAAAACAGCCTGAGGTTTCTCTGGTTTATAATCTGGAGAAACTCTGCCTGTGTAAAAATAACAGCATTATCTGCACACAGCTGGTTATTGATGTTCTGACAGACATTTGGTAAATCATGAAAGTAAAAAGAAAATAAAAGTGGTCTGTGGAAAAGAGGAAATTGCTTTACTGCTACAATATATTAGATAGCATATTAATCAGCATTAATATTATCTCGTATAGCTTTAAGCTGGTCATGTGACAGTTAATACACGAACACCATAGTAATCATTTAACACGCTGACACCATATTAATCCTTATTACAGGTGCAGCATAACCACTTTCAGTATTATTATGTCTTTATACACACATTGCAGTCCTGTGCTCATAAGGAGTTGAAGCTTTTCCCAGGTAATTAAAGGTCTCAAGCTTCATTCAGCGTGACTGTCTGGGTGACACATTGGTTAAAAAGCCGGGAGCTTAAGAAAGATTGCACACATGCTTACAAAACACACATATATCACATATAACCTAGAACTAGATTTAAGCATAGGCCTGAATGTACTGAGCAAACATGTTGCACTGGAGCTTTCTTGACAACAGGTGACGCGTGGAGAGGACCAGCCCCTGGAGACTGCAGAGGCCCGGGTCCATTGCCTTTTTTGGAAGAAGATGCCAAAAAGAGGAACCTCTATGTTGCACTTTATGCTTAAAATACATGAATGTTCTGTACATGCAAATTATGTGTTTGTAAACGCTAGAAGGGGCGTTATAATACCCTGATGCTATAAAAGCAGTCTGAAGTATAATTTTGGTGAAGACCCTTGCTGACATGTGCAGTGACTGTCTTCCCGCGCGAAGACTTCAATAAAAAGATCGCTTTGACCCAAATCTTCTGGACTGTCTTGCCTTTGTACTCTCCACCAATTCTGAACCCTTAACAGGTCCCAGTATGGAACCTCAGGGTACTCCAACTTTACAATCAAGGCAAGGAGATTTAATACAGAGTCCATTTGAAAACATGCAAACTGACTCATAACAGAGTCTTTTTTTCCTTCAAACATCCAGGACAACAAACGTGTCTGTAAACAGCAGCTGAAACTTCCTGAAATTGAAGACAAAAAACACTCAACTCAAAGCTTCAAGAAACTAAACTATGAACCCTGGGTCTGTTGCCATCTTTTATATACAGACTATAGATCATCTACAGTGGAAATAAGTATTTACACCTGCTTAGAGACATTTAATGTTAACCAACACACACAAACCTTAAAAAGAGTTTTTAACACTCGGCCTCGTTGGTCCAGCTGTGAGTCCATTACCGTGAACTATGGAGCGGCAGATTTGTGCTGGAACTAAGCTGCACACAGCTGATGTTAGCCAGGAAAACATTACAGACTGCTAATATTACCTTCACATGGAGACGATCAGCATCTGTCACAAACACCAAGTTCAGGAAAGAGGAACTTTGAGCAGGAAGGAAACACCCAGATAGGTGTCCACAGACCAACATTGCAGCAAGGGTGTGTGCTAACTTCTGAGGAAAGACAAACTGTGATGATGCCCGCCCCACTCCCAGTACACTCTGTTACGACCCGGCTCATAGCCGCAACATAAAAGAAGATGAATACCAGATTGTGGGATGAGAAGAGGCTTTATCTTAAAAACGGACAACCAGGTTGGCTAAAAATGGCTGGTGCCGCTAAGGCAAACACAACAAAAGAGATGGACAAAATGGTGAACGGAGAACTAAACTATACTGGGAAAACTAAACTACTGACCCTGAACAGAAACACAAACCTGAACACGAATAACAGCGAGCAGAAAATAGATGACGGTTGGGCAGCAGGGAAACACACGGATGAGACATGGTGGATACACAGACGGACCAGCCAAACTACAAAGACAGAGGACGCGACTTAAATACACACAGGGAAACACAGGGAGATTACACACAGGTGGGGAACACAGCTGGGAATAATCAACAAGACGAGACAGAGGTAAAACTGAACACACTCACATGAGACGCAGACCTTCACAATAAAACAGGAAATGAGAACAAATCCTTAAACATAACATAAAACAAAACACTGACAACATTAAATCATTAAATCACATGTGCAATAAGACTGCTATATGTGCAATTCTTCTTCTGACGAAGTTGTGTTTTTGTATTTTCCTACTCAGTTGTATATAGTATTTGTATTTCTATTTTATTCTATTGTATATATTATTCTATTCTATTTTATTTTATTCTATTGTACATAGTATTTTATTTTATTTTATTCCAGTGTTTTCTAATTTCTGCTACATAACTTTGCACTTTTGCTGTAACAAAACAAATTTCCCATCTGTGGGACTAATAAAGGCCATCTTATCTTATCTTATCTTAACAATAACATAACAAAAAAATAAACATCCTGCTCTACTATTGAGCAATTTATGAAGAAACTGGATCTGACTAAAACAGTGTTAGTGCTGCCTGTCTGCTCTCTACATGGACGTCTTCACCTCACTGAAGAATTGTAAAATATTCTTACTTCTATAGTTAAATGAATACCTGCTTATTGCCAACAATATTTACCCTTAGCTGACAGTGACGAGTGGTGGAGGAAGTTTTCAGGCTATTACTTTAGATAAAGAAGAAATAAAACACCATGAAAACACCTCAGCGCACATGAAACTGTATTTGTGGAAAACTGAGAATAAAGTATCAAAAGTAGAAATTATTATTTTGCAGAAAATGTTGCCCATCAGTGTTAAAGTAATGAATATTTTATAATAATACTCAAAGTGTTTTATACAACATCCTTCATTCACACAAGCACTTTCCTTCTATGTTTAAGTGCTTCTTCCTATCGTGATCTGAGTGAGTGGTGGGTGTGTCTTCGGGGCTGGTTGTGTTTTTCTGCGTCCGCCCTGAGGCGGAGCTGAACCAATCTCCTTCACCTGTGACTCGTCAGCTGCAATCAAGAGGCTGCATTTAAACCCGGCTTCATTGTCTCTCCTTCACCAGTCCGTCAGCTACTAATGGTGGTAACAGACTGCATATGTCAGTGTTTCCTTTGGGTCAGTGGTTTGTCTTACCTGCTTCTTCTCATGTTTACAATTTTGTCACATTACTTACCCTGTCAAGCAGCTTCTAGCCAGAAAATCTCTCCTCTCTCCACTAGAGATGGACCGATCCGATATTATGTATCGGTATCGGTCCGATACTGACCTAAATTACTGGATCGGATATCGGCGAAAAATAAAAAATGTAATCCGATCCATTAAATATCAAAAAAGCATCTCACAAAACTTGCTACACGGCGTAACTCGGCTCATAACCGTAGCATGTTGCAGCAGTGTGCTCATGTGATAGAGGCTGTGTGTATTTGTAGCCTCGCTACCAAACCAGCATTTCATCTCCGAGGAAGTTATCCCAGAGAGAAGTAAAGCAAGTGTGTAAGTTCATCTCTGAATGTTTGTAAAGCATTCCCACGTTAAGCTTAACAACCGATATATGGAGCGACTGCCTCTCCCTCACCTTCCTGCCGCTACTTCAATCGTGAAACTGCTTAACGATCAGCTGATCGGCTTTTCTGTCGCCAGTCCGTCTCTCTTCTTTGTTTTTGGCCCACTTTGCACCAGAAAGAGGAAACCAGCGGCTGAACAACAGCAGCACGTTTAACCTTGATAATCTGTTGTTAGAATTTATTTAATATTACTTTCTACACCAGGATCCTTTTCTATGTAGCTGACGGCTGGTAACTGTGCAGGGGCGGATCTAGCAAAGTTTAGCCAGGGGGGCCGATAGGGCATGAACAGGGAAAAGGGGGCACAAAGACATACTTTTCTTTCTTATTCTCATTTAAAATATCTAGCTTGTAATAAATAATTATCTGAATCTTACACCCAAAGTTTTAATCTGATGTAAAATGTATAGAAGTCCATTACTATATATTGTAACTCTTAAGTCTATATACCCTAGTAAGCTATAGTACTTTTTCCTTTGGGAAGGTATCATCTGTGAATTCTGCAATTCTGTTGAAGAAAGATGTTGAATCTATTTAATTATTCTTGAAAAATAATTTGTTTCTGTGCATTTTTTTTCACCCTGCATCAAATTAAAGTTGATTACATCGATTAAGCATCATGAGGTGGAGGGTGGGGGGTGGTTCCTTATTTTTTTTTTTTTTTTGCTGGGAGTTTGCAACCCTATTAGTTAGGTTGCTTAATATTTCTGCTAAGTACTCTTTAAAATACCAGAATAGGGAGGATGGAGTAGGTTTAAGTTAGGTTTTAAGTTAGGTAAGGTTTATTAGATTGATAAGTGTTGCTGAACTATGAAATATTTTGGGTGCAGTGTATTTTTTACACACAGGTATAACAGAATAGCTTTAGTGTTGTTGTTTATTTAAACTTGAGTATGAACTTATACAAAATGCAGCAAGATATTAAAAAAAACAGTTTTATTGATTAAAAAACACACAATATCGGATTCATATCGGTATCGGCAGATATCCAAATTTATGATATCGGTATCGGACATAAAAAAGTGGTATCGTGCCATCTCTACTCTCCACTGTCAATTTGGATTCCCTTCACCTCCCCTGCCTCCCCCCTTGACTGTCGCCTGCTTTGGAACCTCAGACTCCGAGGTCGGATAATACTTTGACACTCGGTCCACGACTCACACCTCTAGCTGAAAAACAGCCTCATTTACTGCTGCACATGCAAAATCTGCCCTTGGATTCCTTGCCTCTGACTTCGTCACTAATCCTGTTCTCCCTGTGCTCCAGAGACTCGGCTCCAGCTCTGGACAAACCAGTTTCCCGTGCCCCTCTCGTGTGTCAGTGTCTCCCTGAGAAGTTTCCCCCCGTGCACATTCCTCATTGTTGTATATAACGGGGCAACCATGGCTCATATGGTTGGGAAGCGTATCTGCAACCGGAAGGTTGCCGGTTCGATCCCTGGGCTCTCTGTCCTGGTCGTTGTGTCCTTGGGCAAGACACTTTACCCTACCGCCTACTGGTGTTGGCCAGAGGGGCCGATGGCGCGATATGGCAGCCTCGCCTCTGTCAGTCTGCCCCAGGACAGCTGTGGCTACAACTGTAGCTTGCCTCCACCAGTGTGTGAATGTGAGAGTGAATGAATAGTGGCATTGTAAAGCGCTTTGGGTGCCTTGAAAAGCGCTATATGAAATCCAATCCATTATTATATAGCATGTTAAATAGTTGTGAAAAGTCTTATCAGATTATAGTGATTTGTGTTTGTAAATGGTTCTATACCGAGCTGAATAAATACATGCTAAAATCTGATTGCTGAGTTTACTGAGGCTGCATTTGGGTCCTTTTCCCCGTGTTGGCCTCCGGGCCGCCTTGTGGCACTAGCTAAATATCATCCTCTGATAGAAGCATTGGAGTGGAACTCGGGGTTAGGATCTTGCCCAAGGACATGCAGACTGGAGCTGCCAGGGATCAAACTACAAACACTTGATAAGAGTCTTTTGAAGCGGGTTTAATCATGCTGCAGCATGGAGAGAGCACTCTGGTCACACACCAAAGTGGTCTTTAACGATGGCCGCCACCCTCATGTCTTATATACACACAAAGGGACAAAGACATAGCACAGCACATCATGCAGGTCTATACCTCCAGTTCAGCTCGTCCTTGAACCCTTCCCGGAAAGAGAATTACGACCATGTTTTTCATTTAGCCATCACCTCTCTCCTTCCAGAGACGAGCAGAAGGCCAACCTCAAGGCACGCGGCGCCTGAATGTCTCTGACCTACTCACAATGGCCTCCCTGTGTATGTGTGATAAAGCATAAAACACATTTGTGCTGCTATCCTATATGTATGTAACTAAGTGAGAAAAAGTGATATTGTTAAAACATGATCAATACAAAACATAATCACATTTCCATCACACCAATCCTCTGACCATCAGCTGATCTACTCTACCTACTGAGCCACAGACACCCCATATATTTGTAGTGGCTGTCTTGCGGGGATCATAACTTTGCAAAATATTAAATTATTATTTATATTAATATAAACAACACAAATCAGGTGGATTAAAAGATGCGAGCAGTGTGTGATGTGGTTAACTGTCAATATCTACTGAAAAATATATTACTCAAAAATGAAAGTGGTGGAAACTGAGCGCTCCACCATCCGCTCCAAATACACGCACTCCAAACAGGCCATCTTTGATATCCAGTCTATGCTCTGGGCTCCTGCAGCCTCTCCTTCAAAGCTCTGAGGCTTTCTGTCTGCGCTGACTCCCTGCTTCTTCAAACCTGTCCTCAGGTGTTCCAGCTTTGCTCCTACATGCTGCTCACAGCCAATCGGATCATCCGCGTGACTTTCATTCTCCAAGCAGATGCTGGAGCAGATCCAGGCAGCACAGACCCTTCAGGTCAAAAAGCTCAAAGTGACAAATGTGTCCAGAAAGCATCGACCAACATCGAGTCCCAGGAGAGAGGAAGAAGGTGGTGTTTATTCCTCCACCTGTACTCAAATTCCAGCTTTAAAGAGGGCATTAGCCACTCCCCCAACTGTGTGCTCCAGCCAATAACAGGACAGACTGTGCTCTGAATGAAGCTGTCCCAGTTTGTACATATGTACAAATCCAGAATACAGCACACAAACAATCCTGGATCTTCAAACATAAAAAAGGCATTAGCACTTAGAAAAAGCCAAACAAATGGAAGTTGAGAGCTTTCAAATCTTCTGGGATCCCCAGGCTGGGAATTCCAGTCATGATGTGTGGAGCGCAAAGGCGAGATCACCTTTAGTGACTAAATGGCTGTATCCCAATTCAGGGTCTGCAGCCTTAAAGTACGCAGCCTCAACGGTCCTCAAGGGCCGCGTACTCAAAGACCGCTAAGGCCGGAAGTGCGAGGCTTGTGAAATGGGACGGTCTAGCCTCCGTCGCGCTGCCCAGGTTGCCTAGCAACCATTATAGCTGGAAACGTGTGGTTGACAGAAATGAAGGAGAACATATTTTGTTCATTTGTTTGTTTGTATCTGAGGCTGAGACCACAGGACTGTAAAACATGATTGTTGGCCTTTATATCTGTACTGAACAGTCATTGTAAGATTAGCGTGTAAATATGATATGGCAAATATTATAGTTATTATATTAATCATCATTACTTATTACAGCAGTGAGTTTGAAGTCTCAAATCAAATCACTTTTATTGTCACATCACATGTGCAGGTACACTGGTACAGCACATGTGAGTGAACTTTGTGTCAAATACTGAGCTTCAGTAAAGATTCAAGTTGCAGTTGTTTATATTTCCTATCACCTTAAATCTTCACTCAAAGACACTCAAGTATCTTTGACAGTGTATATATAGATGTTTTATATATAAGAGACAAATATTGTCCGTTTAATATGTTGGCATTACTAAATTTGGCTCAATGCTTACATATATGTGTAAAAAGAAAATGTACGAGCTGTGATAACTGTTTCTGATAGAATGAAGATTAGACTGATATATTAAATATTCCTTTATTGGGTAAGAAAATCAGACCACATCATAACTGCTTTAAGTCATACAGAATAGATATCAGAGCCTTAAACAGGCTGACTTCTGCTAAATGGGTCAAACTGGGCAGAAAGTATACAAACACATAACATCCTTATAAAATATGATGTAACACTATAGATCAACTTACCTCAGAATATATAAAGCATATAAACAATTACAGCAATATGATGCAACTGTCATGATCCTGGGTCGTTGACCCAGCGTTTTGTGTTTATTGTGATTATTTTCCTCTGTTCTAGTTATTCTGATTTTGGTATTCTGTGTCCTCCCCTTGTGCCCTGTTCGTGTTCTGGATTTCCTGTGTTATTCTGAAGGTCTGTGTCTGTTATCATCGTGTTCAGCTTGTATCCTCAGGTCGTCTTGTGTATTAGAATCAGCTGTGCTCCCACCTCTATGTCATTACCTGGTCTCCTTGTTTGTCTGTGTGTATATATATATAGTGGGTGTCAGTCTGTGCCTGTTGTCGGCTCGTCTGTGTATCTCTGCGTTAATCTGCGTTTGTCTGCGTTCCATGGTGCTTCGTTCCTGTCTGTGTCTCTCTGCCCCGCAGCCCTTTTGTATGCTCTCAGGTTTGTTATTTAGTTTATCCCAGTTTAGGTCTCCTTCAGTTATTTGCCATGCCTCACTGCCTGTTTGCCACCCTGCCACTTTTGTAAATAAACATCACACTCTTCATCAGTCGCTTGCTTGCATTTTGGGTCCTCATTCATCCTCAACACGACTGCTGCCCCAGCCGTGACAGTACGAGCTGACCAAACATGGACCCAGCAGCATCCGCACCCTCCCAGGAGTTTCGGGAGGAATTAATTGACTCTGTTTCACGGTTGATTAACCTGTGGCTCGAACGTGAGGGAGAGGAATTTCACCGTGCTGTAGAAGCCAGGCTACAGCGATTAATCTCTGCTCACCCCTGGCTACTGGACTCTCTTCATCCGCTCGCACAGGACTTCATTCTGAACGAGCTTCACCTTCACCCTTCAACCGCTACCGCTTCCCGACCCAGCCCGGCGGTGGATGTTTTGCACTGCTCGCCGGGGAGTCTGCGGCCCAACCCGCCGGATGTGGAATTACCCGGCCGGTCGGAGCTATCTCCGGGTAGGAAGCGACGTTCATGCCGCCGACGCCCGTCGCCACAGCCGGGTCCTGAGACTTCTGAATTGCCGGCTGTGGTGAGTAAAAGAGACAATAACCACGAGCCTTCCAATTTAAGGACTGTTTATTCTGGGGCCGTTTTCTGTGCCGCCAGTAAGGACTATGGTGTTTTCCCTGGCTCACCTGCAACTGTCGATTATAAGAATGTGTTTCCAGGAGCTCACTTAGCTGCCCAGCCTCCAGGAGCTCACTTAGCTGCCCAGCCTCCAGGAGGTCACTTAGCTGCCCAGCCTCCAGGAGCTCACTTAGCTGCCCAGCCTCCAGGAGCTCACTTAGCTGCCCAGCCTCCAGGAGCTCACTTAGCTGCCCAGCCTCTAGGAGCTCACTTAGCCGCTCAGTCGTCACCTCCATCACATTCAGTCTCACAACCCATAGCGCAGTCACTACCACAGCCAGACTTACTACAAACCATGTTACAATCCATTTCCCAGTCTATAGCTCAGTTGGTAAAAGAATCATCAGCCTTATCAGCTCAGTCTCCAACTTCACCACCATCGTCATCCCAACCATTATTTCAGTCACCCTCAGTCCAGCCTCCTGTTCAGCAGCCACCAGCCCTGCATCCTGTGTCAGTTGCTCCACCTGTACAACAATGCAAGTCATTTCAACCTGAAAAGAACTGTTTTTCATCTGTTCATTCCAAGCAGAGAGACAACCCTAATTAAAGCTGCAAGCAGCATTATGAGGGCCCTCGCACCCCTCGCGCATTGAGGCACGCTCAACACCTAAAACCAGCACGTCCGATCTGATGTCACATTGATGGAATTTATGCATTTAACCACCAGCAAACATTTCATCTCATTCAATCATGATTATAGTCGTCCCACTAGGTGGCGCTCTAACCAATGGTGGTGGTAACTTTATTGTCCCTAACGGGAAATTGATTTGCAGTATGTCCGTACAAACAAACAAACAGACAACCAACACATCACATACACTCACCATAATAATATAATATAAGCCTGATAAAACAACCTAGATTTTTCATCAAAAAAGTGCAATGTGCAATGGCAACAACACTTATGGTTTAGTGTTATTAACTGTGATAATAGCACTAGGTACAAAAGACAGTCTATGTCTCTTTGTCTTCACTGCAGGCACTTTATAACGACGACCTGATGGAAGCAGTTGAAAATCATTAAAGAGAGGATGATCTGAACACAACAGGACAGAGGTTGCCTTCCTCAGCACCCGCCTGTAATAAAAGTCCACAAGCTGGACCTGAGGCCTCCCTGAAATCTTGCCAGCCACTTTAACCAGGTTGTTAAGTCTGGTCTTATTATTCAGGGACATATTACCGTACCAAGCAATGATACAGAAGGTTAAAACAGATTCAATAAAACTTTTATAAAAAAGAGTCATCATTTCAGATGAAACATTAAAACCTCTCAACCTCCTTAAAAAGTACAGTCTTTGTTGAACCTTTTTCACTGTAGCAGCAAGATGTGACTCAAAGGACAGAGCCTTATCAAGAACAACCCCCAAATACTTATAACTGTCCACCAGTTCAACCATTACTGACAAATGGCATAACAAACATTTCCGAGCTCGAGTCTCATCATAACTGCGACCTTTGGGAGAGATTGGACATTGTGTTTTTGAGTGACAGCAGATTACAGCTTTTTGGCAAGTGATTCAAACTGCACGTGCCCCCATGACCACCCCGTTTCCCTGAATGTAAAAAGCTTCGCAATTTAACATCACAAAGGTCTTTAGATTCCCCACACAGGAGATCACGTCAATCTGATGAAATCACTTGGAGGAGTTCGTCAAAGAACGGTGCCTGAAAAGAGGGGAAAATGTCGCCAAAATTACACATTCATTTTAAAATGGCTGACTTGATGTTGGATTTGGGATATTGCTCCAAGAGACTTTTTTGTACATCTTGATATCCTCTATAACCGTAGCAGGTTTCAGACTCATACATAAAACACAGAGCAGGGGCTGTTGTTTTGAAATTTTGTAGGGGGCACTGTGGAGCCATTTTGCGCTATTCAATGAAAGTGATCACATAACCAGAAAGCTCTCATCACATTGGAGGTGTGCGCCAAATTTCAAGACTTTTTAAACTTTCCAAGCCCCTCAAAAGCCACTTCATTGTTCATGGTGAACCGCGTTGCCACCAGGGTGCGCCGTTCAGTTTAAAGTCACAATTTTCTCACTGAAGCATCATGAACGATGGATGGTGATATTCACCGCTTTTGAGGTGGCCACGATGAACCCGTGAAAATCAGTACAACAAAGTGAAAGACATGACATTTCCTGTTGCCACTAGGTGGCGCTCTGCATATTACTGGAAATGGGTACATCAATCTGTTCAGGGCGGGTCTCACATCATGCCTTTAAAGTCTGGTACTGATCACACTGGATTTCATTGAGTTATACTAATTTGTTTTCTCATGGCGAGACATCAAAGTTCGCCATGCTGCTGGGGTCACACCCTTTCGTGAAAACTCACAGTTTTCACTGTAACCCAAGACCAACTCCTTAAGGCTTTCCTGGAGAAATTTGAGGCTGCAAATGTCACGCATCACAATACTATACCCCAAAGTGTAAAACATGACACTTCCTGTTCCCACTAGGTGGCGCTGTCCCTGATGTCAAATATGGCAGTTGAAATGTGTTCAGGGACGGAGCCTTATCATATGTGTGCTCTTTGGTGAAGGGCGGACAATGTATGAGGGAATGAGAGGCAATAAGATTTTCATGGCGAGTCATCGAAATTCGCCGTGGCGCCACGTCCTCACCGTATCACGAAAACTCAAAAGCTCCGCAATTTAACATGGCCCAGGTGTGTATTTGGCACTGTCCAAATATGAAGTTTGAATGACCAAATCCCAAGGAGGAGTTCGCAAAAGTACAAGGCATGGAAATGGTAAAATTAGAGCCAAAATGTGACCTTCAATCCAAAATGGCGGACTTCCTGTTGGGTTTGCGTCAATGGGCCCATGGACGTTTTTGTTCGTCTTGGCATGATACATAGGTGTCCCAGATTTCATACATGTAGCTCAAACCATGTGGTCGTAGGGCTGCATTTTACAAGGCATAGGTGGCGCTCTAGAGCAATTTTCCAATGCTCATATGTAAAACACTTAAAATACGAAATTTTTCACCAGACCTGATGCGTGTGCAAAATTTCATGTGTTTTTGAGCATGTTAAAGCCCTCAAAAAGGCAATTCATTTCATTGAAAAATAATAATAATAATTAAAGCTGCAAGCAGCATTATGAGGGCCCTCGCACCCCACGCGTCGAGCCACGCCCAACACCTAAAACCAGCACGTCCGATCTGATTTCACATTGATGGAATTCATGCATTTAACCACCAGCTAACATTTCATCTCATTCAATCATGATTATAGTCGTCCCACTAGGTGGCGCTCTAACCATTAATTACAAATGGCATAACAAACATTTCCGAGCTCGAGTCTCATCACGCCTGCGACCTTTGGGAGAGATTGGACATTGTGTTTTTGAGTGACAGCAGATTACTGCTTTTTGGCGAATGATTGAAACTCCACGTGCCGCCATGACCTCCCGTTTACCTGAACGTAAAACGCTTCGCAATTTAACATCACAAAGGTCTTTAGATTCCACACACTGGAGAATGGTTCAATATGATGAAATCCCTTGGAGGAGTTCGTCAAAGTACGAGGCCTGAAAGGAGGGGAAAATGTCACCAAAATTACACATTAATTTTAAAATGGCTGACTTCCTGTTGGATTTGGGATATTGCTCCAAGAGACTTTTTTGTACATCCTGATATCTCCTATAAGCTTACCAGGTTTCAGACTGATAAATAAAACACAGAGCAGGGGCTGATGTTTTGAAATTTTGTAGGGGGCGCTGTTGAGCCAATTTGCACTATTCAAGGAAAATGATCACATAAGAAGAAAGCCATTATCACATTGAAGCGATGGGCCAAATTTCAAGACTTTTTAAACTTTCTAAGCCCCTCAAAAGCCACTTCATTGTTCATGGTGAACCGCGTTGCCACCAGGGTGCGCCGTTCAGTTTAAAGTCACAATTTTCTCACTGAAGCATCATGAAGGACAGATGGTGATATTCACCGCTTTTGAGGTGGCCATGATGAACCTGTGAAAATCAGTACAACAAAGTGAAAGACATGACATTTCCTGTTCCCACTAGGTGGCGCGCTGCGTATTCCTGACAATGGGCACATCAATCTGTTCAGGGCGGGTCTGACATCATGCCTGTAAACTCTGGTACTGATCAGACTGGATTTCATTGATTTATACTAATTTGTTTCTTCATGGCGAGACGTCGAAGTTCGCCATGCTGCTGGGGTCACACCCTTTTGTGAAAAGTCACAGTTTTCACTGTATCCCAAGACCAACTCCTTAAGGCTTTCCTGGAGAAATTTGAGGCTGCAGATGTCACCCATCACAATACTGTATCCTAAAGTGTAAAACATGACATTTCCTGTTCCCACTAGGTGGCGCTGTCCTTGATGTCAAATATGGCAGTTGAAACATGTTCAGTGGTGGAGCCTTATCATATGTGTGCTCTTTGGTCCAGATGGGACAATGTATGACAGAATGAGAGGCAATACGATTTTCATGGCGAGTCATCGAAATTCGCCGTGGTGCCACGGCCTCACCGTATCCCGAAAACTCAAAAGCTCTGCAATTTAACATGGCCCAGGTGTGTAGTTGAAACTGACCAAAGATGAAGCTTATACCACCAAATCCCAAGGAGGAGTTCGAAAAAGTTCGACGCATGGAAATGGCAAAATTAGAGCCAAAATGTCACCTTCACTTCCAAATGGCGGACTTCCTGTTGGGTTTGCATCAATGGGCCCATAGACTTTTTTGTTCGTCTTGGCATGATACACATGTGTGCCAAATTTCATACATGTACCTCAAATGATGTGTTCGTAGGGCTGCATTTAACAAGGCATAGGTGGCGCTACAGAGCCATTTCCCAATGCTCATATGTAAAACCATTAAAATACAAAATTTTTCACCAGACCTGGAATGTGTGCAAAATTTCATGAGTTTTTGACCATGTTCAAGCCCTCAAAAAGGCAATTCATTTCAATGAAAAATAATAATAATAATAATAATAATAATAATAAACGGAGCAGATACAATAGGGCCTTCGCACTCTCGGTGCTCGGGCCCTAATAATAAATAATAATAATAATAATAATAATAATAATAATAATAATAATAATAATAAACGGAGCAGATACAATAGGCCCTTCGCACTCTCGGTGCTCGGGCCCTAATAATAAATAATAATAATAATAATAATAATTAAAGCTGCAAGCAGCGTTATGAGGGCCCTCACACCCCAGCACGTCGAGCCACGCCCAACACCTAAAACCAGCGCGTCCGATCAGATGTCACATTGATGGAATTCATGCATTTAACCACCAGCTAAAATTTCATCTAATTCAACCATTATTATAGTCGTCCCACTAGGTGGCGCTCTAACTATTACTGACAAATGGCATAACAAACATTTCCGAGCTCGAGTCTCATCACGCTTGTGACCTTTGGGAGAGATTGGACATTGTGTTTTTAAGTGACAGAAGATTACTGCTTTTTGGCGAGTGATTGAAACTCCACGTGCCACCATGACCACCCCGTTTCCCTGAACGTAAAAAGCTTCGCAATTTAACATCACAAAGGTCTTTAGATTCCACACACTGGAGACTGGGTCAATATGATGAAATCCCTTGGAGGAGTTCGTCAAACTATGAGGCCTGAAAAGAAGGGAAATTGTCGCCAAAATTACACATTAATTTCAAAATGGCTGACTTCCTGTAGGATTTGGGATATTGCTCCAAGAGACTTTTTTCTTCATCTTGATATCTTCCATAAGCTAACCAGGTTTCAGACTCATACATAAAACACAGAGCAGGGGCTGTTGTTTTGAAATTTTGTAGGGGGCGCTGTTGAGCCATTTTGCGCTATTCAAGGAAAATGATCACATAACAAGAAAGTGCTCTTCACATTGGAGGTGTGCGCCAAATTTCAAGACATTTTAAACTTTCCAAGCCCCTCCAAAAGCCACTTCATTGTTCATGGTGAACTGCGTGGCCACGAGGGTGCGCCGTTCAGTTTAAAGTCACAATTTCGTCACTGAAGCATCATGAGGGACTGATGGTGATATTCATCGCTTTTGAAGTGGCCACGATGAACCTGTGAAAATCAGTACAACAAAGTGAAAGACATGACATTTCCTGTTGCCACTAGATGGCGCTCTGCGTATTCCTGACAATGGGCACATCAATCTGTTCAGGGCGGGTCTGACATCATGCCTTTAAAGTCTGGTACTGATCTGACTGGATTTCATTGATTTATACTAATTTGTTTCTGCATGGCGAGACATCAATGTTCGCCATGCTGCTGGGGTCACACCCTTTTGCGAAAAGTCACAGTTTTCACTGTAACCCAAGACCAACTCCTTAAGGCTTTCCTGGAGAAATTTGAGGCTGCAGATGTCACCCATAACAATACTGTACACCAAAGTGTAAAACATGACATTTCCTGTTCCCACTAGGTGGCGCTGTCCCTGGTATCAAATATGGCAGTTGAAATATGTTTAGGGGTGGAGCCTTATCATATGTGTGCTCTTTGGTGCAGGTCGGACAATGTATGACAGAATGAGAGGCAATAAGATTTTCATGGCGAGTCATCGAAATTCGCCGTGGCGCCACGGCCTCACCGTATCCCGAAAACTCAAAAGCTCCGCAATTTAACATGGCCCAGGTGTGTAGTTGAAACTGACCAAAGATGAAGTTTATACGACCAAATCCCAAGGAGGAGTTCGAAAAAGTTCGAGGCATGGGAATGGCAAAATTAGAGCCAAAATGTCACGTTCACTTCCAAATAGCGGACTTCCTGTTGGGTTTAGGACATGGCCATAACAGACTTTTTTGTGCGTCCCCTAACGTTAGATATGTGTTCCGAGTTTCATACATGTAGGTCATACCCACACCGGGGGCTCGCGTTTTTCATTTTTCTAGGTGGCGCTACTTAGCCAATTTTCCCTTGATATTTCTGAGGACATTAAAATACGTAAATTTTCACCAGACCTGACGCGTGTGCAAAATTTCATGAGTTTTTGAGCATGTTTAGGCCCTCAAAAGGCCGATTCATTTGCTGTAATAATAATAATAATAATAATAATAAACGGAGCAGATACAATAGGGCCTTCGCACTCTCAGTGCTCGGGCCCTAATAATAATAATAATAATAATAATTAAAGCTGCAAGCAGCGTTATGAGGGCCCTCGCACACTGGCACGTCCGGCCACACCCAACACCTACAACCAGCACGTCCGATCTGATGTCACATTGATGGAATTCATGCCTAGAAACACCAGCTAACGATTCATCTCATTCAATCATTATTATAGTCGTCCCACTAGGTGGCGCTCTAACCATTACTGACAAATGGCATAACAAACATTTCCGAGCTCGAGTTTCCGAGCTCGAGTCTCATCACGCCTGCGACCTTTGGGAGAGATTGGACATTGTGTTTTTGAGCGACAGCAGGTTACTGCTTTTTGGCGAGTGATTGAAACTCCACGTGCCGCCATGACCACCCCGTTTCCCTGAACGTAAAAAGCTTCGCAATTTAACATCACAAAGGTCTTTAAATTCCACACACAGGAGATCGCGTAAATCTAATGAAATCCCTTGGAGGAGTTCGTCAAACTATGAGGCCTGAAAAGAGGGGAAAATGTCGCCAAATTTACACATTAATTTTAAAATGGCTGACTTGATGTTGGATTTGGGATATTGCTCCAAGAGACTTTTTTGTACATCTTGATATCCTCTATAACCGTAGCAGGTTTCAGACTCATACATAAAACACAGAGCAGGGGCTGTTGTTTTGAAATTTTGTAGGGGGCGCTGTGGAGCCATTTTGCGCTATTCAAGGAAAATGATCACATAACAACAAAGCCTGCATGACATTGGAGGTGTGCGCCAAATTTCAAGACTTTTTAAACTTTCCAAGCCCCTTAAAAGCCACTTCATTGTTCATGGTGAACTGCGTTGCCACCAGGGTGCGCCGTTCAGTTTAAAGTCACAATTTTCGCACAGAAGCATCATGAAGGACTGACGGTGATACTCACCGCTTTTGAGGTGGCCACGATGAACCTGTGAAAATCAGTAGAACAAAATGAAAGACATGACATTTCCTGGTGCCACTAGGTGGCGCTCTAAGTATTCCTGAAAAAGGCCATATCAATCTGTTCAGGGCGGGTCTGACATCATCCCTGTAAAATCTGGTACTGATCAGATTGGATTTCATTGAGTTACACTAATTTGTTTCTTCATGGCGAGACCTCAATGTTCGCCATGCTGCTGGGGTCACACCCTTCAGCGAAAACTCACAGTTTTCTCTGTAACCCAAGACCAACGCCTTAAGGCTTTCCTGGAGAAATTTGAGGCTGCAGATGTCACCCATTACAATACTGTACCCCAAAGTGTAAAACATGACATTTCCTGTTCCCACTAGGTGGCGCTGTACCTGGTGTCAAATATGGCAGTTGAAATATGTTCAGGGGTGGAGCCTTATCATATGTGTCCACTTTGGTCAAGGTCGGACAATGTATGACAGAACGAGAGGCAATAAGATTTTCATGGCGAGTCATCGAAATTCGCCGTGGCGCCACGGCCTCACCGTATCCCGAAAACTCAAAAGCTCCACAATTTAACATGGCCCAGGTGTGTAGTTGACACTGACCAAATATGAAGCTTGTACGATGACATTCCAATGAGGAGTTCGCAAAAGTTCGAGGCATGGAAATGGCAAAATTAGAGCCAAAATGTCACCTTCACTTCCAAATGGCGGACTTCCTGTTGGGTTTGCGTCAATGGTCCCACTGACTTTTTTGTTCGGCTTGGCATGATACACATGTGTGCCAAATTTCATACATGTAGCTAAAACGATGTGTTCGTAGGGCTGCATTTAACAAGGCATAGGTGGCGCTACAGAGCCATTTCCCAGTGCTCATATGTAAAACCATTAAAATACAAAATTTTTCACCAGACCTGGCATGTGTGCAAAATTTCATGAGTTTTTGAGCATGTTAACACCCTCAAAAAGGCAATTCATTTCAGTAAAAAATAATAATAATAATTAAAGCTGCAAGCAGCGTTATGAGGGCCCTCGCACCCCTTGCGCATCGAGTCACGCCCAACACCTAAAACCAGCACGTCCGATCAGATGTCACATTGATGGAATTCATGCGTTTAACCACCAGGTAACATTTCGTCTTATTCAATCATGATTATAGTCCTCCCACTAGGTGGCGCTCTAACCATTACTGACAAATGGCATAACAAACATTTCCGAGGTCGAGTCTCATCACGCCTGCGACCTTTGGGAGAGATTGGACATTGTGTTTTTGAGTGACAGCAGATTACTGCTTTTTGGCGAGTGATTGAAACTCCACGTGCCGCCATGACCACCCCGTTTCCCTGAACGTAAAAAGCTTCGCAATTTAACATCACAAAGGTCTTTAGATTCCACACACAGGAGATCGCGTAAATCTAATGAAATCCCTTGGAGGAGTTCGTCAAAGTATGAGGCCTGAAAAGAAGGAAAATCTCGCCAAAATGACATATTAATTTTTAAATGGCTGACTTCCTGTTGGATTTGGGATATTGCTCCAAGAGACTTTTTTGTACATCTTGGTACCTCCTATAAGCTTACCTGGTTTCAGACTCATAGATTAAACACAGAGCAGGGGCTGATGATTTGAAATTTTGTAGGGGGCGCTGTGGAGCCATTTTGCGCTATTCAATGAAAATGGTAAAATAACAAGAAAGCACTCATCACATTGGAGGGGTGCGCCAAATTTCACGACATTTTAAACTTTCCAAGCCCCTCAAAAGCAACTTCATTGTTCATGGTGAACCGCGTTGCCACCAGGGTGCGCCGTTTAGTTTAAAGTCACAATTTCCTCACTGAAGCGTCATGAGGGACTGATGGTGATATTCACCGCTTTTGAGGCGGCCACGATGAACATGTGAAAATCAGTACAACAAAGTGAAAGACATCACATTTCCTGTTGCCACTAGGTGGCGCTCTGCGTATTCCTGACAATGGGAACATCAATCTGTTCAGGGTGGGTCTGACATCATGCCTTTAAAGTCTGGTACTGATCAGACTGGATTTCATTGAGTTATAAGAACTTGTTTCTTCATGGCGAGACATCAAAGTTCGCCATGCTGCTGGGGTCACACCCTTTCGCGAAAACTCACAGTTTTCACTGTAACCCAAGACCAACTCCTTAAGGCTTTCCTGGAGAAATTTGAGGCTGCAGATGTCACCGATCACAATACTGTACTCAGAAGTGTAAAACATGACACTTCCTGTTCCCACTAGGTGGCGCTGTCCCTGATGTCAAATATGGCAGTTGAAATATGTTCAGGGCTGGAGCCTTATCATATGTGTGCTCTTTGGTGCAGGGTGGACAATGTATGACAGAATGAGAGGCAATAAGATTTTCATGGCGAGTCATCGAAATTTGCCGTGGCGCCACGTCCTCACGGTATCACGAAAACTCAAAAGCTCCGCAATTTACAATGGCCCAGGTGTGTATTTGGCACTGTCCAAATATGAAGTTTGAATGACCAAATCCCAAGGAGGAGTTCGAAAAAGTTCGAGGCATGGAAATGGCAAAATTGGAGCCAAAATGTCACATTCACTTCGAAATGGCGGACTTCCTGTTAGGTCTGCGTCAATGGTCCCATTGACTTTTTTGTTCGTCTTGGCATGATACACATGTGTGCCAAATTTCATACATGTAGCTCAAAAGATGTGTTTATAGGGCTGCATTTAACAACGCATAGGTGGCGCTACAGAGCCATTTCCCAATGCTCATATATAAAACCATTAAAATACAAAATTTTTCACCAGACCTGGCATGTGTGCAAAATTTCATGAGTTTTTGAGCATGTTAAAGCCCTCAAAAAGGCAATTCATTTCAATGAAAAATAATAATAATTAAAGCTGCAAGCAGCGATATGAGGGCCCTCGCACCCCCGGCGCGTCGAGCCAAGCCCAACACCTAAAACCAGCGCTTCCGATCTGATGTCACATTGATGGAATTCATGCATTTAACCACCAGCTAAAATTTCATCTCATTCAACCATTATTATAGTCGTCCCACTAGGTGGCGCTCTAACCATTACTGACAAATGGCATAACAAACATTTCCGAACTCGAGTCTCATCACGCCTGCGACCTTTGGGAGAGATTGGACATTGTGTTTTTGAGCGACAGCAGGTTACTGCTTTTTGGCGAGTGATTGAAACTCCACGTGCCGCCATGACCACCCCGTTTCCCTGAACGTAAAAAGCTTCGCAATTTAACATCACAAAGGTCTTTAGATTCCACACACAGGAGATCGCGTAAATCTAATGAAATCCCTTGGAGGAGTTCGTCAAAGTATGAGGCCTGAAAAGAGGGGAAAATGTCGCCAAATTTACACATTAATTTCAAAATGGCTGACTTCCTGTTGGATTTGGGATATTGCTCCAAGAGACTTTTTTGTACATCTTGATATCTCCAATAAGCTTGCCAGGTTTCAAACTCATACATAAAACACAGAGCAGGGGCTGTTGTTTTGAAATTTTGTAGGGGGCGCTGTGGAGCCATTTTGCGCTGTTCAAGGAAAATGAACATATAAAAAGAAATCCCTCATCACATTAGAGGTGTGCGCCAAATTTCAAGACTTTTTAAACTTTTCAAGCCCCTCAAAAGCCACTTCATCTTTCATGGTGAACTGCGTTGCCACCAGGGTGCGCCGTTCAGTTTATAGTCACAATTTTCTCACTGAAGCATCAAGAGGGACTGATGGTGATATTCACCGCTTTTGAGGTGGCCACGATGAACCTGTGAAAATCAGTACAACAAAATGAAAGACATGACATTTCCTGGTGCCACTAGGTGGCGCTCTACGTATTCCTGACAATGGGCATATCAATCTGTTCAGGGCGGGTCTGACATCATCCCTGTAAAATCTGGTACTGATCACATTGGATTTCATTGAGTTACACTAATTTGTTTCTTCATGGCGAGACCTCAATGTTCGCCATGCTGCTGGGGTCACACCCTTCAGCGAAAACTCACAGTTTTCTCTGTAACCCAAGACCAACTCCTTAAGGCTTTCCTGGAGAAATTTGAGGCTGCAGATGTCACCCATTACAATACTGTACCCCAAAGTGTAAAACATGACATTTCCTGTTCCCACTAGGTGGCGCTGTCCCTGGTGTCAAATATGGCAGTTGAAATATGTTCAGGGGTGGAGCCTTATCATATGTGTCCACTTTGGTCAAGGTTGGACAATGTATGACAGAACGAGAGGCAATAAGATTTTCATGGCGAGTCATCGAAATTCGCCGTGGCGCCACGGCCTCACCGTATCCCGAAAACTCAAAAGCTCCGCAATTTAACATGGCCCAGGTGTGTAGTTGACACTGACCAAATATGAAGCTTGTACGATGAAATTCCAATGAGGAGTTCGCAAAAGTTCGAGGCATGGAAATGGCAAAATTAGAGCCAAAATGTCACCTTCACTTCCAAATGGCGGACTTCCTGTTGGGTTTGCATCAATGGACCCACTGACTTTTTTGTTCGGCTTGGCATGATACACATGTGTGCCAAATTTCATACATGTAGCTAAAACGATGTGTTCGTAGGGCTGCATTTAACAAGGCATAGGTGGCGCTACAGAGCCATTTCCCAGTGCTCATATGTAAAACCATTAAAATACAAAATTTTTCACCAGACCTGGCATGTGTGCAAAATTCCAAGAGTTTTCGAGCATGTTAAAGCCCTCAAAAAGGCCCTTGTTTTGCCTGAATAATAATAATAATAATAAGAAGAAGAAGAAGAAACAGAGCAGATACAATAGGGCCTTCGCACTCTCGGTGCTCGGGCCCTAATAATTAAAACTGCAAGCAGCGTTATGAGGGCCCTCGCACCCCGGCACGTCGGGCCACGCCCAACACCTACAACCAGCACGTCCGATCTGATGTCACATTGATGGAATTCATGCCTAGAACCACCAGCTAACGATTCATCTCATTCAATCATTATTATAGTCGTCCCACTAGGTGGCGCTCTAACCGATACTGACAAATGGGATAACAAACATTTCCGACCTTGAGTCTCATCACGCCTGCGAACTTTGGGAGAGATTGGACATTGTGTTTTTGAGTGACAGCAGATTACTGCTTTTTGGCGAGTGATTGAAACTCCACGTGCCGCCATGACCACCCCGTTTCCCCAAACCTAAAAAGCTTCGCAATTTAACATCACAAAGCTCTTTAGATTCAACACACAGGAGATCGCATCAATCTGATGAAATCCCTTGGAGGGGTTCGTCAAAGTACGGTGCCTGAAAAGAGGTGAAAATGTCGCCAAAATTACACATTAATTTTAAAATGGCTGACTTCCTGTTGGATTTGGGATATTGCTCCAAGAGACTTTTTTGTACATCTTGATATCTCCTATAAGCTTACCAGGTTTCAGACTCATAGATAAAACACAGAGCAGGGACTGTTGTTTTGAAATTTTGTAGGGGGCGCTGTGGAGCCATTTTGCACTATTCAAGGAAAGTGATCACATAACAAGAAAGCGTTCATCACATTGGAGGTGTGCGCCAAATTTCAAGACATTTTAAACTTTCCAAGCCACTCAAAAGCCACTTAATTTTTCATGGTGAACCGCCTTGCCACCAGGGTGCGCCGTTCAGTTTAAAGTCACAATTTTCGCACAGAAGCATCATGAAGGACTGATGGTGATACTCACCGCTTTTGAGGTAGCCACGATGAACCTGTGAAAATCAGTACAACAAAATGAAAGACATGACATTTCCTGTTCCCACTAGGTGGCGCTCTTCGTATTCCTGTCAATGGGCACATCAATCTGTTCAGAGCGGGTCTGACATCATCCCTGTAAAGTCTGGTACTGATCAGACTGGATTTCATTGAGTTATACTCATTTGTTTCTGCATGGCGAGACATCAATGTTCGCCATGCTGCTGGGGTCACACCCTTTCGCGCAAAGTCACAGTTTTCACTGTAACCCAAGACCAACTCCTTAAGGCTTTCCTGGAGAAATTTGAGGCTGCAGATGTCACCCATCACAATACTGTACCCCAAAGTGTAAAACATGACACTTCCTGTTCCCACTAGGTGGCGCTGTCCCTGGTGTCAAATATGGCAGTTGAAACATGTTCAGGGGTAGAGCCTTATCATATGTGTGCTCTTTGGTGCAGGGCGGACAATGTATGAGGGAATGAGAGGCAATAAGATTTTCATGGCGAGTCATCAAAATTCGCCGTGGCGCCACGTCCTCACCATATCACGAAAACTCAAAAGCTCCGCAATTTAACATGGCCCAGGTGTGTAGTTGGCACTGTCCAAATATGAAGTTTGTATGACCAAATCCCAAGGAGGAGTTCGCGAAAGTACAAGGCATGGAAATGGTAAAATCAGAGCCAAAATGTCACCTTCAATCCAAAATGGCGGACTTCCTGTTGGGTTTGCGTCAATGGGCCCAGTGACTTTTTTGTTCATCTTGGCATGATACATACGTGTCCCAGATTTCATACATGTAGCTCAAACCATGTGGTCGTAGGGCTGCATTTTTTAAGGCATAGGTGGCGCTCTAGAGCAATTTTCCAATGCTCATATGTAAAACCATTAAAATACGAAATTTTTCACCAGACCTGGCATGTGTGCAAAATTTCATGACTTTTTGAGCATGTTAAAGCCCTCAAAAAGGCAATTCATTTCAATGAAAAATAATAATAATAATAATAATAATAATAATAATAATAATAATAATAATAATCAAAGCTGCAAGCAGCGATATGAGGGCCCTCGCACCCCAGCACGTCGAGCCAAGCCCAACACCTAAAACCAGTGCTTCCGATCTGATGTCACATTGATGGAATTCATGCATTTAACCACCAGCTAAAATTTCATCTCATTCAACCATTATTATAGTCGTCCCACTAGGTGGCGCTCTAACCATTACTGACAAATGGCATAACAAACATTTCCGAGCTCGAGTCTCATCACGCCTGCGACCTTTGGGAGAGATTGGACATTGTGTTTTTGAGCGACAGCAGGTTACTGCTTTTTGGCGAGTGATTGAAACTCCACGTGCCGCCATGACCACCCCGTTTCCCTGAACGTAAAAAGCTTCGCAATTTAACATCACAAAGGTCTTTAGATTCCACACACAGGAGATCGCGTAAATCTAATGAAATCCCTTGGAGGAGTTCGTCAAAGTATGAGGCCTGAAAAGAGGGGAAAATGTCGCCAAATTTACACATTAATTTTAAAATGGCTGACTTCCTGTTGGATTTGGGATATTGCTCCAAGAGACTTTTTTGTACATCTTGATATCTCCAATAAGCTTGCCAGGTTTCAAACTCATACATAAAACACAGAGCAGGGGCTGTTGTTTTGAAATTTTGTAGGGGGCGCTGTGGAGCCATTTTGCGCTCTTCAAGGAAAATGAACATATAAAAAGAAATCCCTCATCACATTAGAGGTGTGCGCCAAATTTCAAGACTTTTTAAACTTTTTAAACTTTTCAAGCCCCTCAAAAGCCACTTCATCTTTCATGGTGAACTGCGCTGCCACCAGGGTGCGCCATAGTCACAATTTTCTCACTGAAGCATCATGAGGGACTGATGGTGATATTCACTGCTTTTGAGGTGGCCACGATGAACCTGTGAAAATCAGTACAACAAAATGAAAGACATGACATTTCCTGGTGCCACTAGGTGGCGCTCTACGTATTCCTGACAATGGGCATATCAATCTGTTCAGGGCGGGTCTGACATCATCCCTGTAAAATCTGGTACTGATCACATTGGATTTCATTGAGTTACACTAATTTGTTTCCTAATGGCGAGACATCAATATTCGCCATGCTGCTGGGGTCACACCCTTTCGCGAAATCTCACAGTTTTTACTGTAAACCAAGACCAACTCCTTAAGGCTTTCCTGGAGAAATTTGAGGCTGCAGATGTCACCCATTACAATACTGTACCCCAAAGTGTAAAACATGACATTTCCTGTTCCCACTAGGTGGCGCTGTACCTGATGTCAAATATGGCAGTTGAAATATGTTCAGGGGTGGAGCCTTATCATATGTGTCCACTTTGGTCAAGGTCGGACAATGTATGACAGAACGAGAGGCAATAAGATTTTCATGGCGAGTCATCGAAATACGCCATGGCGCCACGGCCTCACCATATCCCGAAAACTCAAAAGCTCCACAATTTAACATGGCCCAGGTGTGTAGTTGACACTGACCAAATATGGAGCTTATGCAATCAAATCCCAAGGAGGAGTTCGCAAAAGTTCGAGGCATGGAAATGGCAAAATTAGAGCCAAAATGTCACCTTCACTTCCAAATGGCGGACTTCCTGTTGGGTTTGCGTGAATGGTCCCACTGACTTTTTTGTTCGTCTTGGCATGATACACATGTGTGCTAAATTTCATACATGTAGCTAAAACGATGTGTTCGTAGGGCTGCATTTAACAAGGCATAGGTGGCGCTACAGAGCCATTTCCCAGTGCTCATATGTAAAACCATTAAAATACAAAATTTTTCACCAGACCTGGCATGTGTACAAAATTCCAAGAGTTTTCGAGCATGTTAAAGCCCTCAAAAAGGCCCTTCTTTTGCCTGAATAATAATAATAAGAAGAAGAAACGGAGCAGATACAATAGGGCCTTCGCACTCTCAGTGCTCGGGCCCTAATAATAATAATAATAATAATAATAATAATAATGAACGGAGCAGATACAATAGGGCCTTCGCACTCTCGGTGCTCGGGCCCTAATAATAATAATAAGAAGAAACGGAGCAGATACAATAGGGCCTTCGCACTCTCGGTGCTCGGGCCCTAATTAAAGCTGCAAGCAGCGATATGAGGGCCCTCGCACCCCAGCACGTCGAGCCAAGCCCAACACCTAAAACCAGTGCTTCCGATCTGATGTCACATTGATGGAATTCATGCATTTAACCACCAGCTAAAATTTAATCTCATTCAACCATTATTATAGTCATCCCACTAGGTGGCGCTCTAAGCATTACTGACAAATGGCATAACAAACATTTCCGTGCTCGAGTCCCATCACGCTTGCGACCTTTGGGAGAGATTGGACATTGTGTTTTTGAGCGACAGCAGGTTACTGCTTTTTGGAGAGTGATTGAAACTCCACGTGCCGCCACGACCACCCCGTTTCCCTGAACGTAAAAAGCTTCACAATTTAACATCACAAAGGTCTTTAGATTCCACACACAGGAGATCGTGTCAATCTGATGAAATCCCTCAGAGGAGTTTGTCACAGAATGGTGCCTGAAAATTGGGGAAAATGTCGCCAAAATTACACATTAATTTTAAAATGGCTGACTTCCTGTTGGATTTGGGATATTGCTCCAAGAGACTTTTTTGTACATCTTGATATCTCCTATAAGCTTGCCAGATTTCAGACTCATAGATAAAACACAGAGCAGGGGCTGTTGTTTTGAATTTTTGTAGGGGGCGCTGTGGAGCCATTTTGCGCTATTCAAGGAAAATGATCACATAACAACAAAGCCTGCATGACATTGGAGGTGTGCGCCAAATTTCAAGACTTTTTAAACTTTCCAAGCCCCTCAAAAGCCACTTTATTGTTCATGGTGAACCGCGTTGCCACTAGGGTTCGCCGTTCAGTTTAAAGTCACAATTTTCTCACTGAAGCATCATGAGGGACTGATGGTGATATTCACTGCTTTTGAGGTGGCCACGATGAACCTGTGAAAATCAGTAGAAGAAAATGAAAGCCATGGCATTTCCTGGTGCCACTAGGTGGCGCTCTACCTATTCCTGACAATGGGCACATCAGTCTGTTCAGGGCGGGTCTGCCATCATGCCTGTAAAGTCTGGTTCTGATCAAACTGGATTTCATTGAGTTATACTAATTTGTTTCTGCATGGCGAGACATCAATATTCGCCATGCTGCTGGGGTCACACCCTTTCGCGAAATCTCACAGTTTTCACTGTAAACCAAGACCAACTCCTTAAGGCTTTCCTGGAGAAATTTGAGGCTGAAGATGTCACCCATTACAATACTGTACCCCAAAGTGTAAAACATGACATTTCCTGTTCCCACTAGGTGGCGCTGTACCTGATGTCAAATATGGCAGTTGAAATATGTTCAGGGGTGGAGCCTTATCATATGTGTCCACTTTGGTCAAGGTCGGACAATGTATGACAGAACGAGAGGCAATAAGATTTTCATGGCGAGTCATCGAAATTCGCCATGGCGCCACGGCCTCACCATATCCCGAAAACTCAAAAGCTCCGCAATTTAACATGGCCCAGGTGTGTAGTTGACACTGACCAAATATGAAGCTTATGCAATCAAATCCCAAGGAGGAGTTCGCAAAAGTTCGAGGCATGGAAATGGCAAAATTAGAGCCAAAATGTCACCTTCACTTCCAAATGGCGGACTTCCTGTTGGGTTTGCGTGAATGGTCCCACTGACTTTTTTGTTCGTCTTGGCATGATACACATGTGTGCTAAATTTCATACATGTAGCTAAAACGATGTGTTCGTAGGGCTGCATTTAACAAGGCATAGGTGGCGCTACAGAGCCATTTCCCAGTGCTCATATGTAAAACCATTAAAATACAAAATTTTTCACCAGACCTGGCATGTTTACAAAATTCCAAGAGTTTTCGAGCATGTTAAAGCCCTCAAAAAGGCCCTTGTTTTGCCTGAATAATAATAATAAGAAGAAGAAACGGAGCAGATACAATAGCGCCTTCGCACTCTCAGTGCTCGGGCCCTAATAATAATAATAATAATAATAATAATAATAATAATAATAATAATAATAATAATAATAATGAACGGAGCAGATACAATAGGGCCTTCGCACTCTCGGTGCTCGGGCCCTAATAATAATAATAAGGAGAAACGGAGCAGATACAATAGGGCCTTCGCAATCTCGGTGCTCGGGCCCTAATTAAAGCTGCAAGCAGCGTTATGAGGGCCCTCGCACCCCAGCACGTCGAGCCAAGCCCAAAACCTAAAACCAGCGCTTCCGATCTGATGTCACATTGATGGAATTCATGCATTTAACCACCAAGAGTTTTTGAGTATGTTAAAACCCTCAAAAAGGCAATTCATTTCAATAAAAAATAATTATAACTAGAAAGTGCATTTTCTGAAGAAACTGCAGTGTGAATGCTTGAATCTGAATGTATGCACTGAAATGAATTAATTGCTGAATTTTAAGTTAAAAATGTTGAATGAGATGAAAAATACAGAAATTTTCACCTGAAAACAAAAGTGCTGAACTGCTAAAAGCTGACAAGCACAGAGAAGAAGTTGGAAAATAGATGAAAATGTTTTAAATGTAAATTAGAAAAACCTAAGTAATGAGAAAAGAAAATTTAGAGTCAGAAAACATCCGAATGAATATTAAAAGTTCATATTCTTTGAATCACTGAATGACTAAAATCTCATCCCTCCACTTGGATCCACACAGTTTACAAGGTTTACATCTCTGAGCTCTGAAAGACATGCTGTTGGAAAGAGAAGAACGATGGTGACGTTTTGAGGGTAAAATGATGGTTGTAGAGCAAACACTGTGGACACAGCAGCAGTTGAAAGAGAAGTGTTTAAGATGAATCTTGGCACAGTGAGAGACAGAGCTCGTTAGGCAGGCAGGTGTGAGCCTGGTTGCTATAGTGACTGCACCCAATGGCTCCATACACACGCACAGACATGCACCTCACTTTTGCTGCTTAAAATGAACAGAAAAGTCAGGCCCAAACAAATCCTTCCCAAATGAAAAGTACAGGTCCTATTGACGAAATTCTTTCACCGTGAGCGGCAGCAATGTCCAGTCTACCTAATTCTCAGTTTTCATGCTTGTAGAGTTTATTATATGGACGTGGTGACAGTGTAAAGACAGCCTGTACTTCTGGTTTTCAAACGAACCTTCTGAGCCATTTTAACATTAGAGTCTATGGAGGAGTTGGAGGGAGGAGGCTGTGCATTGGGGACATTTATGAAAGAACCATAACACCTAGTACAATAGTAAACACATTGGATGAAAGAGGACAGCGATGGCTACGTTTTGAGGGTAAAATCATACCTGTAGACCAAACACCGTGGACACAGCAGCAGTTTTAAAAAATATTTTAAGATTAATTTTTTTGCTCCTCTCACTCTAGCAGTTGAGCTGTCTCACTCTAGCCCCAACATTCCGTCCCATACACACCCATTATAAACTCTGAAGCGGCTGAAAAAACATCATGAAACTTAAACTGGAACTGAAGAAAAAGTATAATAGATATTGAAAAGATAAATACAAGTTGAATAGTTGAATGTCTTGTCTTCGTTGTAAAGTTTGAATGGTGGCTCTATGTCAACGTATGTGGAAGTAGTAGGAGTTTAAAAATTAGTAAGTTGAATGAGGATTTGAGGGGTCTCCCCATTGAAATACATGGGAAATTTTTGTTGAAAAAAGTTGAATAAAATTAAAAATATAAATGTTAAAAATGAGAAAAATAGAAGCAGTCATGTCCTAAAGAAGAGGAATCTAATGGTCTTTGAATGGTTTTTCTAAGTTGAACGGTTTTGAAGGAGTAGGACTTCAAAAAACGTACGGAAGATGATATAAAAATAATAATAAAGATTACAACAACAATACTGTGAATGCTTTTACAAGCATTCACACTAATAATAATAATAAACGGAGCAGATACAATAGGGCCTTCGCACTCTCGGTGCTCGGGCCCTAATAATAATAATAATAAACAGAGCAGATACAATAGGGCCTTCGCACTTTTGTGCTCGGGCCCTAATAATAAACGGAGCAGATACAATAGGGCCTTCGCACTCTCAGTGCTCGGGCCCTAATAATAACTAGAAAGTGCATTTTCTGAAGAAACTGCAGTGTGAATGCTTGAATCTGAATGTATGCACTGAAATGAATTAAATACTGAATGTTAAGTTAAAAATGTTGAATGAGATGAAAAATACAGAATTTTCTCCTGAAAACAAAAGTGCTGAACTGCTAAAACCTGAAATCCATACAGAAGAAATTGGAAAATAGATGAAAATTTAGAGTCAGAAAACCTCTGAATGAATAACAAAATTTCATATTCTTCTAATCACTTAAAGAGTGGAATTATGTATTATAAATCTCTAATTCATAAAAAAAAGAATAAAAAAATAAATGTACAAACAACTTTGTTGAATTGAACTGAAAAGATGAACAAACATTATGGAGAAAATACAAGCTTTAATATACAGCATAATGTTTTTCAGACATATACACATGTGTATATCATGTTTAATGGTATTACATACATCAATTGTTTTGTATGTCATAGAAAATAACATGAAAATCTTAAGTCATATTTTACAGCTTCTTTC
Source organism: Pelmatolapia mariae (assembly GCF_036321145.2). Taxonomy (NCBI): domain Eukaryota; kingdom Metazoa; phylum Chordata; class Actinopteri; order Cichliformes; family Cichlidae; genus Pelmatolapia; species Pelmatolapia mariae. The sequence continues at coordinate 41,370,068 of NC_086229.1, forward strand.
TGAAAAGGACTTAAATTAATTCAACAAATGTTTTTTTTTTTTCAAAATAGAATAAAAATCATTTTAAAAAGAGACGTTTGCAATGTTTTAAGGTGTTAATAATCTGATCCTGTCATATGTCTGTTCAACTTTAGTTTTTGGCACAGACTCGTCTCTTAAAGAACAGATTACAAAATAATAAACAAATAAAATTGCAATTAAAGTAGCTTTTTTTGTTAAACACTTCACAGGAGAATAAAAAAAATAACTACATTAAATAACTAAATAAAAATAATAAGCAACATATGAAATAAATGAAAATTCAACTTTTAAAACCACAATCCTGAACCTTTAAATTCTGTTGGTTTCTTAGAACATGGCTGAACAGCTGTTTCTATCGGTCTACTTGATCTACTGATCTGTCTACACATCTTTTTATTACTCATTCTTTTTTATGTTTTAATGTAAACAGAGTCCACACAGTGGTAAAAGAGAACTGTATAGAGATTTTTGAGTAAACTCAAATGAAAGCCTAAGGTGGTGACACAGTTTAACACATGTAAATAATCAAATAAACACATTAGTCCTTTTTGTGAACATGGATAAATAAGTATAGTTTACAGCATTGTTCAGCCATGCCACTAAATGCTTTTTTACACCGTGTTTTAACCTGGGCTCAGACACAAAGTCCCAAATTTATTTAGTCCCTGACTTTGAGTTGTGGTTATGGCTAATTATTATACACAAGGCTTTATCTATCTGAACTCTAAGGACACAAATATGAATAAACCTATACTTACCAGCTGATACCCCACACTACACACTAGGTGTGACATGTGACCTGAAACTTTGGTACAAACTCATCATAATCATTCTGTTAACACTGTTTTTTAACGCTGTTTGTGTTGCTGTTCAGCAGTTTAAAATGTTTTAGATTGGATTACATGGAATGAATTTGAGTTCTTTTGGGGTTTTTTGTGTGTGTTTCGTTCTTAGCAGATGTTTTTTACATATTGTAGAATTCCAGTTACCGCATTTCTGGTCATATGACATCCCGAGTGCCCAGTTAAAAAAATCCCCACAGTTAATTCAAATTAAAACAAAATAAAAATATGTTAAATAAATAAAGGTTTGTTCTGTGATGAAATACTAAATAAGCATACATTGTACAGAGCTAACAATGAAAACAATCCTTTAGCCTATTGATCAGAGAGAGGCAGTCATTATGTCCTTTTAAAACCTGTAATCAAAGAGCACAACGTTTCTGTGAAACTATAAAGTCCCATATGATCCTCATCATGTCCAGTGACTTCAGAGTGGATCCTCCCTGTCATCCGGCCAGTGTTTGATGTGTGGCAAGCAGCACAGAAGCAGGATAGCTGAGGACTTTAAAAGAAGAGCAGAAAACAGGAACATATGTAGTTGTAAATGTAAATATCGGTGATACTTGTCTTGTCAAAGGGAATAAAATAATGAAAATGTTAACTTACACACTCATTTAGGGAGGATCTTGACACTGCACAGAGGAGGCACAGTCAGTCTGACAATGATGGTGATCTCCAGGGATGTTTTCCTGCAGCAACAGTTCTGCCGACTGGCCATATGATCCAGAGTAGTTGGTTTGCAATAAACAGAAAGGTGTAAATGTTAGGTAGTGTGCACTTAGAGCTGGTCCTAAGAAACAAACACATCCTGTAATAAACTGAATACCTTTAGTAGTGCTGCTGCAAATATAAAGCCCTTCTATCATGTGTGGTTTCAAAGAAGGTGTTTTGGAGTCTCAGTCACAAAAACTGTGCAGTCTGTTCAGTCCTGAGTGTCTCAGCTCTGAAGGGGATGGATCACAGAGGGAAACACCTGAGTACAGACATTAAAGTACACTCTAACACTCCTAAGGTCAAGTGAAAACACAATTTAAACACATTACAAAGAATTAATACATGTTTTCATGGAAATAATGTCATTAACCCTTTTTGTTGTGAGTAAATCTCACCGACTGCTTGTGGGACAAGCTAGAAGGAGGACTTATCACAGAATTTCTCCTGTGCTCCAGATGTGAAGTCTCACGCTCGGATCGTACAGCGATGAAGATGGGGATGATGAAGCCTTTGATCTGTGGCATTACAGTTTCTGGCTGCTATGTGCTTCACACTGTTGGATTTTACATGTGAAGCTTGGAGAAGACACAGAACTGTGTCTCTCTTAACAAAAAAAAAAGAAAGAAAAAAAAAAGAAAGAAACCTAACAACCTCCCAACCTTAACCACCCCCCCCAACTCAACTCCCACCTACCCACTCCACTCAGCTCCCCAGCCTCACACCACCCAATGTCTATACAAATGTAGGGTATCAGCTGGTAACAAAAAGCAAGTGTAACATATGTAGTACATATGTATGTAACACTGCTGAAACATTTCTGGCCAGAAATGTGCATTTATCATCCCAGACCCAGACCCACCCTGATAAATGCACTGGCTGAAACATGATAAAAGCTCATAAAAATGTATGTTTCATCGAAAGATTTGTCCAAAAATATAATCATATACTTTTCAAAAAGTTTAAAGATTATAACAAAGCAAAATCAATAACATTTTTGTAAATAGTATTTCAAAATAGAGGCACAGATAAACTGGCTTAACTGTCATTATTGCTGTAATTAGGTTTTCTTTTTCTTTTTTTTTCTTTTTTTAAAAAAAGCAACCTTTAGTCATTGTTGTTTATTCAGAAACAATGAAGAAGCTGTTGAACATTTATTTGTTGTGTGGGCAATCCTCTGGTCCACCCTCCCTCCCTTCCAGCCACAGTGAGACTGGGGCAGCCTGGCAGGATTTTGAAGCCTGGCTGCAGAGGATATGCCTACACTGTTCGTTTTAAACTGCTATATTTGATTTTTCTGCCATTCATAGATTACTGATTTTTAGATTTTCTGTAATAAATAAAATTTTCATCTTTTACTAATATCATTACTTAATTCATTTAATTGTATTTTATGTAAAAAATTCAAACATTATACTGCAATGCAGGGTGTTTTTTCTTAAGTCAACCTTTAAATATCGCTCTACTTTCTTAAGTCATTCAAAAATATAGAAATTACTGTTTTCAAAGATCTAGATCATGAATCATCACAGGACAATACACTGTATACAGGGTCATGGTAACTATGGTAGGTCTTCATGACTCCAGAATGAAGACATTGCTCTGGCTGAGAAATGAAAATGAGGTCAAGCAGTGTGTTCTTCTCTGTGGTAGGGGCAGTGATGACCTGTGCATATCCCCTAGATTCAAACAGCTCCAGGATTGGTTTGTTTGCACTGGATAAAACATTCTCATTAAAATCACCACACACTATGATGGGATGACAGTCCATGATCTCTAATGAGTCTAATAGGCTTACCAGGTTTTTCAGGAATGGCCTCAGAGTGTAGTCTGGAGGTCTGTATACAACTGCAATCAGCACACTGACTGGTGCTTCAACCTTTAAAGCCAGAAATTCAAGGTCAGTTACATTATGGATGTACTGTTTTTCATGCACTTGAATGTCACTTTTCACATAAACAGCAACTCCACCACCACTTCTGTTTGCCATCTGGGGAAAGTTTGTGTAGGACAGGTGTCTGTTGCGTTTGAACAAACTGTAATTTTCCAAGTGGAGACTCTCTGCGACAAAAGAGCCCCGCAGGTGTGTTTCTGTTAGGCACAAAACATCTGCTAGACACAATTCATGGTGACTCTTGATGTCATTAATGTGAGCTGGCAGTCCCTCTGTATTATGATGAACAATGGTGAAAACATCTGACCTGCTCAGTGTTTGTCTCACGTGTAGAAGAGGCATCATGTCATCAAGGTTGGCTTGTCTCATGTTCTCAAGCGCTGCAGTGATTTCTGGGTTGGTGAATATTTTTTTCTCCTCCATATCAAGAAGATACAGTCCACTGAGAGACGTCACTCTACTGACAGCTACGTAGGCCATGCCGGGCTCAAAAATGCTCTTAAGAGAGACAACAGCTGATGTGGTTGTCATACCCTGTACCTTATGTATTGTACATGCAAAGGCCAGCTTCACTGGGAACTGTCTTCGTACCACTCCTTTCTGCTTTAGATTCTCCTCTGCTCTCTCAATGTACACCATGTCGTCTGCTGGTGTGCGGTTATTCTTTCCAGATGTCTCAATATCCATTTTAAGTCCAAGCTTGATGATGTGTTGGTCGTTTTCAGAGTGAACTACTCTAAGTAGTTTTCCAAAAGCTCCATTAACCAAACCATTTTGTATGTCAATGTTTCTGGTGAGCATGACACGAGCTCCTTCTGCAACTTTCAGTGTGTCTGGTAACTCGTTTTTACCTCCTTTCAATGGTCTGTCTTGTAGTGCCATTCTGCCAGTTCTAGGATCCTTTCTATAATCATCTGCATGGATGTCAATGATATGAGTATGGAGCAGAGCCAGTGTTGCAGAGTTGTGCGCATCCACTTCTTTATTAGTTGCAAAAATGTGCAACGCATCAGTCGGACAATCGGCTGGTTCAGTTATGGCCTGTGACAACAAATTTCTATCTGCTTCGCAAAGCACATCCAACTTTCCTTTCACACGGATTCTGTTCAGCATCTCAGCAAAGACAACATCATCTTTCTGACGCATAATCTCAGTCAGAGTGATCATCTGAAAATGCTCCCGCCACAGGTCGATCTCGGACGGGTCGTGCACACAGAGAGGTTTAGACTGTCGCACTGGGGGTAGCTGATAGAAGTCTCCAACAGCAATGACTGACATGCCTCCAAAGGGTCTCCGAGTCCCTTTGATCTGTTTGAGTCTTGCATCTACATATGCAAAGAGATGTCTTGACACCATAGACACTTCGTCAATGACGATTATTTCAGCATTCAAAAGTTCTAATCTGACTTCATCCAGCTGATTGCCAAGTCCCTGAATGGGAGGTTTTAAGCTTCTAGGGAGCTTGAGAAGAGAATGCAGTGTTGTTCCAGAAATGTTAAATGCTGCAGTCCCAGTGAAAGCAGTTAACAGGACAGTGGGTTTTGATATGTCAACGTCGTCTGCATATCTGGGCACTTTGCTCAGTATCTTAGATGCTTCTGAGTAGATGCATTTGATAAGATGTGATTTTCCTGTTCCAGCACCACCATTAATATAAAAGAAAAACTGCTCTGGATTTAGAGCACAGACTCTTTTAATGCACCAGTCTCTAACTGCTGTTGGGATTCAAAAATATTGGAAAAGGAGTGTGGAGTGCTCTTAAGAAAAACAACTCAGGTCAACGAGGTAAGATCAAAAGCGAGAGATTTATTGGTTCACATGCATGGTGCTCTGGGTTGAGTGCTTCAACCGAGAGCCGAACAACAAAGACAAGACAGAGATTTTATAAGAATAGAACCGTACCTCCCCTCCCCTGTTGTTGGGCAAAAATACAGTGAAACACACGTCCCCCGAAAACCACAAACGTTCAGTTAACTTTTGACACAGTTCAAAAGAACATTGTCTAGTCCCCACCAGCTTGCTTCTTATCTTGATGACCTATCCAGCATCTTCCTGTTTCCACAGACCGCCTAGGCACCTTTTGCAACTACAGCAAAACGCCTCTCGTCTCCAACCTATTGCAAAAGTCATGACCTGTCTGCACTTGAAATGACTTCACACCTCTCTGGGGGCCTGAAGCCTGCCGTATACAACCGAAACCGTTTGTGGTTTTCTAGGCTAAATGTCACCCTCCAAAGAGGCTGCTGAAAATATAAACGACACTGCTTACTTCTTAAAACCTAAACCTAAAGGAATATAAGTAATAAAAATGATAAAACTTAAAACTCACCCCCTACACCTTAGCTCTAAAGAATAAAAGTAACCCTGGATGATAACCCTTCACACTTAAAACTTAAAACTCTAATAGCATATAAGTAATATGAAATGATAACTGAAAGATTTGACATGTAAGCAGGTGTATTGCCATTTCTTTCAATGCTCCCGTCACTCCCTCATCATATATTGGCTGATCATTAACGTCCGCCAAGAGTTTCTGACCCTCACTTGACCAGGAGCCACAGCTCCTTTAATAAGCAGAAATGCAATCATGTATAAAGATTAAAGTCCTCCTCATTCTGAAGGGGTTTTCCTGTCACTTACAGTCAAACTGTTAAAAATTACAATGGTCAGCATGCTCTGTTGGAAGTTGCAAATTATATCCTGACCAGGGCATCTTTCCGGACCCGACATTCCCCCTGTTTGACCTCTGGTTTACCAGAGGTCAACACAAAACTACGTGTTGCATCACTCCTGGTCCCACACAACGCTCTTCCGCTGGTGCACCCTGCGTCCAATGGAACAAGTCGTCCCTTCCAACTGCACCGCTGTAGCCATCAGGGACCTCTCCTTTCGCTCTAGGCTTCCTCCTGGCTCCCTTCTCGTACCACCCCCTGTTCATCTGGGGCTGCCTCCTTCTGAGCCTGTCCGACCTCTCCGCCAGGGTTGGTTCTCGCCTCTCTTGTTAAAATCTGGCCTCCTGCAAAGGATAGAAGACACCCTCTCCTCCTACGGCTCTAACTTACTCTATCACTGAAGTGCTCTCTTTATTCAAACCTGATCCAACCTAATATTACTCAAAACATGTACCTAATTACGTTTTCGGCTTTTATTTCTATATACTATTCAACCTTCCTCATCATGTATAAAACTCTCAAAGTGCTGCTTTCACATCCACTTCCTGTTCCTCGCTCTCTTCTCCCTTATCTGATCACCAACATCCTGTGCTGTTGCAGCCCTGACCTCAAAACACCTTTCACAAGAAAAATCATCATTTAAACTTATTCTTCTACAAAATCAAAGAAAAAACAACAATTTTAATCAGCCAGCGACACTTTCAATATGCTCATATGCTCATAATAATATCTGTCTGTGTAAGCCTGGACTATACCCACTTCTGCCAAAAATAAAATAAATCAAACATTTCCTACTCCTAAAATCTTCCCTAGTTTTCCCCAAATTATCTAAGCATATCTATTATTCCCACAGTTTCCCTTTAAATTCGGTGTACAACTTCTCATGGACCCCCTTTATCTTCTAAACTGAATACAGTTCATTTTACTCCTTTAGCCTAAACATGAAAATAAAAATTCCTGCCTCAGTTTTACCATATCTAAATTCTCACAAACACCCCATAATTATAAAATCATCCTATAACCCATTTTAAATTAACCAAATTAAATCTTAAACCCCTCTCTTTTTTGACACATCTCATGTGGCAAAAACTCAAAATGCTTCACCCAAGCTTAGGAAAGTAAAAGGAAAAACAAGATTAGTCATATCATATCATTTCTCAGAACATTTCAGCCATCCTCCTCTCCGGTATTTTTACTCCAGCCCTGAAAACCTGTGTTTAGGGAATAAAATCAATTTAATCATCATGACACATCTCCTCGACTCCTTGCTCCAGTCGAAATCTGGATCTTTGGAAATTCCTGGAACCAAAACCTGTATACTAATTTCAACTTCGCATTTCATACTCCGTTTACCCCCTTATGATCCAATCTGTGTTATAAGAAAGAAAGCCCAAAACATCCCAATTATCAAACCGATAGATAAAAAAATAGCAGCAGAAATAGCAGCAAAATATGAAACATGTGTTTCATGAGTTATATCAAAAAATGTTTCCCCTATAACATCAAGCCTTCACCCAACAATATAATGTAATCCCATAATCTAACCCCCCTTTAGAACAGAAATTCCCTCAAAGCAACTCAAAAATCAGCATCCCCAGAATTAAGTCTCCCACTCGTCCTGCTTATGACAAAAGCAAAACAAAGCATCCCATTTCTCTTCCTGGCATGGTAAATTTGTCCACATTTATTCATTCCCACCTTAGTCCAGTCACTCACATTCATTCACACGCATTCACACCTGATATTTTTGCTGATACTGCAGCCTTCTGCGCACGTCACCAGATGCTCCACATCAGCAAAATGAGCTCAATCCTTTTTGTTTCGTTTTCCTTTGTAGGAAAATAGTTCTCTATACTTTTGACTGGATTGAATCGCTGCAATCCTTGTAGACAGAGACTCTCCGCCAATCAGGTCTCCTCCCCAGCCAATTTATAAACTGTAAAGCCCACCTGAATTTTGTCAGCGCCGTTCGTTCACTCTCTTCCAGGCCTGCTTAGAACAAAAATGAAAAAGAGAGCTGTTTAGTAGCTCATCAAAGTACCAAACAAAATCACCTGACAGGTTTTTTCTGAGTGCACTACAAAAAATTTTTGGGCCCTTCTCAGACAAATCCATGTCTAATCAAACACCCTCTCTTCAAATAAAACAACAACCTCAAAAATCAGAAACGATCTCAAAGTTCACCCGTTGACTGCACTGAACACCTTGTCAAAAGATCAAAGACCGTTTGCACAATGTCTCGCTTCCTCACTTCGCCATGTTTTCATTAAGCATAGCATGCAAACCCATTTCAACAACCTATCATCCCTAAATTATAAATTTCCTATCCAAATCTGCCCCTATGGACAACCCTGACCACCATAATCACATATCCTGTTACTTTACCCTTTTATATTTCGCCATATAATCCTCAACAGCCACCGCTCTCTCTCGAACTGAAAGCCTCCGAGACACAAACACAGGAAGTGTCTCTGTCACTCACTCACTCCAGCTAATTTGCATAGTGACTCACCGCTCAACAGCCAACTTTGACAAGAGAAATACATGTTTAAACCTTATCACATTATTGAATTATTTTCATTTTCTTTCTATACTAACCACTGATTTTTATCACTCAGTACGAGAGCACTCCTAAGTCTCTCTTATAAAAACTGCGTTTATCACTTTTCTTTTGTTTGTTTTTCCATCTATTTTATTAAACATTCACACCATTCTCTCACTCATACAATTAGCAAGCTGATCTTCATTGCGTATGCTTGTTCTTAGCCAAGTTTGATCAACGTCTGCGCCTCAATCCTCATGAACTTGCCTGTGTCTTCTTAAGATTAATGCATTTTCTGTTTGTATGTATGGTTTTGCACATGTTGCTTTGCCGTATTTCAGACTCCTTCACAATTCTCCACTTCACAGTCAGTTTTTCTCCGTCCCCGAATTACTAGCCCACACTTTTCGATTAACAACCCTCCAGGTCTTCTGCCAGCAGTTAGGGCTTGCTTTCAGGTTCCTGGACACATTATTCTGTTAACAATTCAACCAGAAACTTGCCTTAACATATCCATTGAAGTTAACCTATAATTTCTTCGACTGCTGCATCTGGAAAATTGTTCCAGGTCTGCTTTTGCCCTAAAAATAACAAAACTAAGACATTTTCATTATTATCACATGGGCCTAAACGACGATTTCTCCTTCTCTGGTCAAAAATACCCATTATGTCATGTATGTAAGCGTGTTCTTCCTTGCGTTATGTGGTCATGTAAATGCAGTGTAAGCTGTTTTCTTCATTGCATGCCTTCATTTTATTCTTCCTTGCATTCTATTTATTCTTGTCAATATACACTAAGTGTAAGCTGTTTCTTCATTGCACCTTAAATTTTAATCAGTTTTACTTCATGGATCTTTTCTCTAAGTTCTGGATTCAAACTATCTCACTCCTGATTCATTCCAAAAATAATTTCACCTGTAACAATTTGTGCATGTGTGTTTTCTATTCATTAATATAATTGTCAGTTATTCTCCTTCATTATTTTTACCTTTTGTATTGTTTACCTCTTTGTTGTGACGTGGTGGACATCCCTAAACCCCTCAAGAGTCCAGCCTTCAACGTCAACCCAATCATATCCTATATACTCGCAGTCAAACTTGTCCTGGTTCACCTGACTTTGGTCCCTCTCTTCACACTGTCCTGTGCGGCCTTCAAAGCAAACACAGTCTGTTTCTTCTCTGTTTTGATGTTTCCGTGTTCTTCTTTTACGTTAAGGTCCAGTCTGGCAAAACACCACATTCAGTTCCTTCGCCTCAGTGCCCCCCAGTCATGTGACACTGTTCTTGACCAGCCTCCAGTTCCCCCTGCATGTTCTATCACGAGGTGTCCTCCATTCTGCTTCTGGAGTCGTCAGTCAATCTTATTTTCATTTACTCTCTTGTTCTTCTCCAGTCATCTTTCAGTCTTCTCCTTCAAGCATGGCAAACATGACACTCAGTGCCCAATGCTTTTCCACAGTTCTTTATCCCACTGTTCGACTGCCCAGCCTGTAATTCACAGTACATGTTGCATACATGCTGCTGCTGGCGTCGTCAGTGTTAATGGTTCGGTTCCTTTTGTCTGCTGTTAATCCACGATGTTCTGTCGGTCTTCATCAGGAGATTAGCTGGCCTTTGAGCTTCTTCTCAGAGTCAAGGACAAAGTGCCAGGTGAAGCTATAATTTTAAGCCAAAGAGTGGCCTGTTTTTCCCAATTGTGCTAATCTATGCTTTTGCTGCTGTACTTCAAGGGTTCCAGGTTTAGAGACGTTCACCTGTATTAACACACTAAAGCATACAATTAATATCCTTTTCATTTCTTTTCTTTTCTTCTCTTTTTTTTTTTTGCTTCATCTATCTGTAGTTTAACTCGTCTCTCTCTCTGGGTTCTCTCTTCACACACTCCGTTCCTTTTATGGGCATGCAGCCCTGGTTACACACTCACACAGGCACACAGAGCTGCATTTCCTGTTTCTGCAGACTCATCGAACTCTTTGTTTTTTCTTTATATGTATAGTCTACAAACCCTCTTTAATTCTACCAACTCTTCATCTAAAAACAATACAGCTTTAGTTCACTCACACTTTTAAATAGAGCTCTTTTTGTCATTTAGTACTCGTCTCACACATTGCCTTTTCTCGTTTTTTCTTTCTCACTCACACTACTTAACAACCTCCTTAATGTTATCATTACCTATTTTACTTATTTCGTACCCATCACACAGAGTCACTCAAATCAAATACTAACAGCATTCACTTAAAATCACTCAACATATGCTCTCCTACGAGTATTTTAGACATGCTTTTCATAATCCGAAAAAGCAAGTCAAAGAAAAAACTAAAATCTCTACTCATTCTCACAACACACACATGAAATAAAACACACCTACATTTCTGGCTCACCATAGGTTACCCCTTTAAAGTAATATGTTGGTCTTAGGTACTGTACAATGCACTCAACCTATATATATAAGTCAGTCAACACCTATACCTCCACAGCAATAAATTCACACTCTATTATACAATTCTAATGAACAGCATCTCAATCACAGGCATTTAGCAAACTTTTCAAATAATGATTATTAAGTTCACTCACACTCTAAACTGAAACCAACAGTCCCCATGTGCATCACCGCACCTAATTTGCATTTTCACACACACACCGTGCATGTTCACAGGCTCTCTAAAAATAACTCACAGAACCGTAGCATCCTGTCACTCAGTCAGACTCATCAAACACCCAACTCTGTTTATACATAATTTTACACAGACGCCATATATATACAACTGCACAGATTTCAGGCCTTTTCGCTCCTAACAATTTCGTTAAATTTACTATAACCGACTCGAACGGGCAAACCCCAGGTTTTTGGTAGTCAATTCCCGGCCAGACTTTAACTGTCCGTCCAAATTTCTAACCCTAACTCAATTTAACAGTACCCAAAAAAGCGCAATTAGGAGACTCGAACTCCTAGCCATCTTGAAGGTTCCCAACATTCCTTCCCGGCGGTCGACCGTACTATCCCTACTCTTCCAGGTAGGTCAAGGGTCAGCGTCCTGCCCAGGCGCTAGCGTCACCTAGGGGAGAAATGCGCTTCTTACCAGACGCCGCTGGCGTTCTAGACAACTTTTAGAGTAATTTAAACCCACAATCTACACCCCAAATCAGGAGTAAAATTCAGGCTGACCTATTTTTGTGGACATCGGGGACTCGAACCCACGAACTGACCATCACAAAACAGACGCACTGTCCAATGGGACTTGAACCCACACAAATGACCAATTTCCCTACTTTCTACGTGAGACTCGAACTCACTTTAACTCTTTTCCTTTTCTTTGGGACTCGAACCCACTACTTTTACTTATAACTTATCCTTATTTCAACCAACATACTCATGAGATTATAACCAAAATCAAAACAGACACCCACCAGTACTTACAGTGACCAGGCTTTGAATTTGACATGCCCAATGTGACACCTTTTGGAAATATATTTCAACAGGCAGTGTCTTACCTTTAAATGCCCCGGGGAATGCCTGATCACTTTCACCACTCATTACCGTCTGTCCGCCCGACCGCCTCGGACCCTGTCCAGCACCTCCAACCGATCTTCCCTCCTTTCCAAGTACCGGACGAGCCCCCAAAATGTTGGGATTCAAAAATATTGGAAAAGGAGTGTGGAGTGCTCTTAAGAAAAACAACTCAGGTCAACGAGGTAAGATCAAAAGCGAGAGATTTATTGGTTCACATGCATGGTGCTCTGGGTTGAGTGCTTCAACCGAGAGCCGAACAACAAAGACAAGACAGAGATTTTATAAGAATAGAACCGTACCTCCCCTCCCCTGTTGTTGGGCAAAAATACAGTGAAACACACGTCCCCCGAAAACCACAAACGTTCAGTTAACTTTTGACACAGTTCAAAAGAACATTGTCTAGTCCCCACCAGCTTGCTTCTTATCTTGATGACCTATCCAGCATCTTCCTGTTTCCACAGACCGCCTAGGCACCTTTTGCAACTACAGCAAAACGCCTCTCGTCTCCAACCTATTGCAAAAGTCATGACCTGTCTGCACTTGAAATGACTTCACACCTCTCTGGGGGCCTGAAGCCTGCCGTATACAACCGAAACCGTTTGTGGTTTTCTAGGCTAAATGTCACCCTCCAAAGAGGCTGCTGAAAATATAAACGACACTGCTTACTTCTTAAAACCTAAACCTAAAGGAATATAAGTAATAAAAATGATAAAACTTAAAACTCACCCCCTACACCTTAGCTCTAAAGAATAAAAGTAACCCTGGATGATAACCCTTCACACTTAAAACTTAAAACTCTAATAGCATATAAGTAATATGAAATGATAACTGAAAGATTTGACATGTAAGCAGGTGTATTGCCATTTCTTTCAATGCTCCCGTCACTCCCTCATCATATATTGGCTGATCATTAACGTCCGCCAAGAGTTTCTGACCCTCACTTGACCAGGAGCCACAGCTCCTTTAATAAGCAGAAATGCAATCATGTATAAAGATTAAAGTCCTCCTCATTCTGAAGGGGTTTTCCTGTCACTTACAGTCAAACTGTTAAAAATTACAATGGTCAGCATGCTCTGTTGGAAGTTGCAAATTATATCCTGACCAGGGCATCTTTCCGGACCCGACACTGCATAAAATATGCAGGCTTGCTTCTTATTCAGATTCTGAAACATCTGACGTAACAAAGTGGGATCAATAGCAGGGGGTTCCCTGATGGCTCTGACTTCTGTTGAAGCATCAGCCTGACGGCTGTAGTCGGGCACATCTTCTTGTTCATTTTCATTGTCTCGCTCTCTTTCTTGTTCAACAAGTGGCAACCTTACGAGATCTGATTCAGGTGCCAGATTACACCATTCGTCAGTCACACCTCTGTTCTGCTCATATTCCTCAACAGCGCTCTCGATCTCCTCACTGTTTTTCTCATATTTCTCTCTGTTTCTTTTGACAATGTGTTGCACGTACTCAAGATGGTCAGTACCTGGTAGCTGTACACAGCCAGCACCATAGAAAGCCTGATAGGTTGGAAAAGATGGTGTTTTCAGTTCGTGGTCTGAACGATGAGGAAGGTACAGTTTAAGCAGTCTTCCGTAATATTGCTCTGGATTTTTTTCTTGTGAGCATCGGTGAAATCTGATGATAGCAGGCTTATCGTTTTTACGCCTTTGCACAAATCCCAACTCATTGAGAAGGGGCAAAACATCTTTACCTTTTGTCTGTTGGCCATAGACAATCCTGCAAGTAGCAGCAAAGTCTGCCATGCACATCTCCTCATACTCTGGTGTTTCAGGTCTGGCTTTGTATTTGTCATTCAAAGATGTCATCCAAACATTGGAAGACTCAGGTGTTGTGTTGTCCAGAACTGACAGGGGACAACTCATTTTCACAGGATTATCATCAGTTGGAATGAATATTACAGCACGTGAACATTGCTTCATGTGAAGACCACATGCACGAGCAACACACTCCTGCGCACTGATCTCTCGCTTCTTTGAATATGCCTGCATGACGGCTCTCATTTCATCGCACTCATTTACACTGTCCTTATGGGAGTTCTCAATGAATTATAAAATAATTGGCAAACCTTCTGGAGGAAACCTGGTCTTGTTAGGAGAGACGGCATCCATCCCACTTTGGATGGAGCAGCTCTCATTTCTAGAAATATGGACCAATTTATTAAACCCCCCAAAATATGACTATCCAGAGTTGGGACCAGGAAGCAGAGTTGCAGTCTTACACGCCTCTCTGCAGCTTCTCTCCTCCTGCTACCCCCCCAAAAACCCATCTCCATTGAGACTGTGTCAGCTCCCAAAAAGACAAAAAACAAACCAAAAACCAGCAATAAACAACTTAAACACAAAAAATCACAAAGAAAGAACAATACAGTATCCACATCTGAACCAAAGAGTAAAACAGTGAAATGTGGATTATTAAATATTAGGTCTCTCTCCTCCAAGTCTCTGTTAGTACATGACTTAATAATTGATCAACAAATCGATTTACTCTGCCTTACAGAAACCTGGTTGCAGCAGGATGATTATGTTAGTTTAAATGAATCAACACCCCCGAGTCATTCTAACTACCAGAAACCTCGAAGCACAGGCCGAGGGGGCGGTGTGGCAGCAATTTTTCACACCAGCCTATTAATTAACGAAAGACCAAGACAGACTTTTAATTCATTTGAAAGCCTGATGCTTAGCCTCGTCCACCCCAGCTGTAAAACTCAGAAACCAGTCTTACTTGTTATCATCTATCGTCCACCTGGGCCTTACACAGAGTTTCTCTCTGATTTCTCAGACTTTTTATCTGATTTAGTGCTCAGCTCAGATAAAATAATTATTGTGGGTGATTTTAACATCCATGTAGATGCTAAAAATGACAGCCTCAACATGGCATTTAATCTGTTATTAGACTCAATTGGCTTCTCTCAAAATGTAAAAGAACCCACCCACCACTTTAATCACACTCTAGATCTTGTTTTAACATATGGCATAGAAACTGAACATTTAACAGTGTTTCCTGAAAACCCTCTGCTGTCTGATCATTTCCTGATAACATTTACATTTACAATAATTGATTACACAGCAGTGGAGAGTAGACTTTATCACAGTAGATGTCTTTCTGAAAGCGCTGTAACTAAGTGTAAGAATATAATCCACCCACTGTTATCATCTTCAATGCCCTGTACCAACATAGAGCAGAGCAGCTACCTGAACGCTACTCCAACAGAGGTTGATTATCTTGTTAATAATTTTACCTCCTCACTACGTACGACTCTGGATACTGTAGCTCCTGTGAAAACTAAGGCCTCAAATCCAAAGTCCCTGACTCCGTGGTATAATTCTCAAACACGTAGCCTAAAGCAGATAACTCGTAAGCTGGAGAGGAAATGGCGTGTCACAAATTTAGAGGATCATCATTTAGCCTGGAGAAATAGTTTGCTGCTTTATAAGAAAGCCCTCCGCAAAGCCAGAACATCTTACTATTCGTCACTGATTGAAGAAAATAAGAACAACCCCAGGTTTCTCTTCAGCACTGTAGCCAGGCTGACAAAAAGTCAGAGCTCTACTGAGCCAACAATCCCTTTAACATTAACTAGTAATGACTTCATGAACTTCTTCACAAACAAAATTTTTATCATTAGAGAAAAAATTACCAATAATCATCCCACAGATGTAATATTATCTACAGCTACTTTTAGTACCATCAATGTTAAGTTAGACTCTTTTTCTCCAATTGATCTTTCTGAGTTAACTTCAATAATTAATTCCTCCAAACCATCAACGTGTCTTTTAGACCCCATTCCTACAAAACTGCTCAAAGAAGTCCTGCCATTAATTAATTCTTCGATCTTAAATATGATCAACCTATCTCTAATAATCGGCTATGTACCACAGGCCTTCAAGGTGGCTGTAGTTAAACCTTTACTTAAAAAGCCATCTCTAGACCCAGCTGTCTTAGCTAATTATAGGCCAATCTCCAACCTTCCTTTCATATCAAAAATCCTTGAAAGAGTAGTTGTCAAACAGCTAACTGATCATCTGCAGAGGAATGGCTTATTTGAAGCGTTTCAGTCAGGTTTCAGAGCTCAGCACAGCACAGAAACAGCTTTAGTGAAGGTTACAAATGATCTTCTTATGGCCTCTGACAGTGGACTCATCTCTGTGCTTGTCCTGCTAGACCTCAGTGCTGCGTTCGATACTGTTGACCATAATATCCTATTAGAGCGATTAGAACATGCTGTAGGTATTACAGGTACTGCACTGCAGTGGTTTGTATCATATCTATCTAATAGACTCCAATTTGTTCAAGTAAATGGAGAGTCCTCTTCAGACACTAAGGTCAATTATGGTGTTCCACAGGGTTCAGTGCTAGGACCAATTCTATTTACATTATACATGCTTCCCCTAGGCAACATCATTAGAAGACATAGCATAAATTTTCACTGCTATGCAGATGACACGCAGCTCTATCTATCCATGAAGCCAGGTAACACACACCAATTAGTTAAACTGCAGGAATGTCTTAAAGACATAAAGACCTGGATGGCCGCTAACTTTCTGCTTCTTAATTCAGATAAAACTGAGGTTATTGTACTCGGCCCTGAAAATCTTAGAAATATGGTATCTAAGCAGATTCTTACTCTGGATGGCATTACCTTGGCCTCCAGTAACACTGTCAGAAACCTTGGAGTCATTTTTGACCAGGACATGTCCTTCAACGCACATATTAAACAAATATGTAAGACTGCTTTCTTCCATTTGCGCAACATCTCTAAAATTAGAAATATCCTGTCTCAGAGTGATGCTGAAAAACTAGTTCATGCATTTATTACTTCCAGGCTGGACTACTGTAATTCACTATTATCAGGAAGTCCTAAAAACTCGCTGAAAAGCCTTCAGCTAATCCAAAATGCTGCAGCAAGAGTACTGACAGGGACTAGAAAGAGAGAGCATATTTCTCCTGTTTTGGCTTCCCTTCATTGGCTTCCTGTTAAATCCAGAATTGAATTCAAAATCCTGCTCCTCACATACAAGGTCTTAAATAATCAGGCCCCATCTTATCTTAATGACCTTGTAGTACCATATCACCCTATTAGAGCACTTCGCTCTTGCACTGCAGGCCTACTTGTTGTTCCTAGAGTATTTAAAAGTAGAATGGGAGGCAGAGCCTTCAGTTTTCAGGCCCCTCTTCTGTGGAACCAACTTCCAGTTTGGATTCGGGAGACAGACACTATCTCTACTTTCAAGATTAGGCTTAAAACTTTCCTTTTTGCTAAAGCATATAGTTAGGGCTGGACCAGGTGACCCTGAATCCTCCCTTAGTTATGCTGCAATAGACGTAGGCTGCCGGGGATTCCCATGATGCATTGAGTTTTTCCCTTCCAGTCACCTTTCTCACTCACTATGTGCTAATAGACCTCTCTGCATCGAATCATATCTGTTATTAATCTCTGTCTCTCTTCCACAGCATGTCTTTCATCCTGTTTTCCTTCTTTCACCCCAACCGGTCGCAGCAGATGGCCGCCCCTCCCTGAGCCTGGTTCTGCCGGAGGTTTCTTCCTGTTAAAAGGGAGTTTTTCCTTCCCACTGTCGCCAAAATGCTTGCTCATAGGGGGTCATATGATTGTTGGGTTTTTCTCTGTATTTATTATTGTGCTATCTACTGTACAATATAAAGCGCCTTGAGGCAACTTTTGTTGTGATTTGGCGCTATATAAATAAAATTGAATTGAATTGAATTGAATGACAGTTTTCAGGTACTCAGATAGCCCGCCCTCTTTTTTTGATATGTATTTCATTAAATAATTTGCAGCGCTGAAAGCATCTAGAACAAAGCTTATGTCGATATTACTGTTCCAGGCTTCAAGCAGATGTGGATTATAGCCGTTTATCCAAGAGTCTTTTGGATCACGCTTTAGTATGATCGTACTCCTTGTGTTCATTTTATTCAGGTATCTCTCATATTCTGCATGCGTCAACTTGCATCTTGCCAAGAGCTGCTCTAAACTCATGGAAGCAGTTTCAGGTTCATTCAGGAGCTGGTTCAGTGGTCTGAGCTTGTTCTTTGCTGTTTCTACCTCCAGTTCATCATCCTCACTTGGTCTTGTGATCATTGTCTCATTGCAGGGTGGTTTGGGAAAACCAAAACGGCACCCGGAGCTTAAACTCCTAAAGCACGTCTTTGTGTGGTTCTTACTGTGTTTTTGCACTTCTGTTACTTTCTTGTACAGTTCAGGTTGTTTATGTGGATCAGGCAGCTGAGCTGTGATGTATTTGTTTATAAAATCAACAACAGTTTGATCATCATCCTCCTCAAACACAGGAGCACCTTCTACCCACAGGAGACAGTGTATGTGTGGGCTTCCTCTGTGCTGAAACTCCACTCTGTAAAAGTAGTCAATGACTTTGCCAAGTGGCTCTGCAGGAGATAAGAGTAAATCTCTGAATAATGCTTCAACTCTCTTGTCAAACATGCGCATTGTTGTGACAGGATTGCTTCTCAGGATGTCACACTTTGCTGACCAGTCGAGTCCTTCAAAATTGACTTGTTCACCTTGCTGCCTTGTTATTGCCTCAATCACTTCAGGCCAGCGCATTTCAGCTGCTGAGAATGTGCAAAAGAACGTGGGAGTTCCCAACTGTCTGATCATGGCAAAAAGATCTCTTGTGGTTTTCTCCCAATAGGCAGGGGTTCCTCTCAGAGGCTGCATGAATCTCACTGCATCTTTATTTCTCACCAGTTTCTCCACCTCATGTTTATCTTGTAACATGCCTGAGGTTATTTTTCTCCCATCTCTGGTCAGAGGCTTTGCCTTCCTTAACTGTATTGTCATGCTGGAAGTAGCCAAATGTATTTCAGTCACAAACTGTGCAAAGAACAAATAGTTTGTGTCTTTGGCAAAACGATCATCAATGCAGAAAAGCCTTGATTTGAAATACCCACTGGGGGATACTTTGATCAGCCTTTTTTCATCAAGTGTGTTTTGGCCTGTAGGAAACTGCACAGGGAAGGCCATGGCCTCCAGTTTAGGTGTTTTGAAAAAACTTATTGGATTGTTTCTCTCTGCAGGAGCAACAGAGTAGATTCCTTCACTGAAACATAATATCTCCTCAGCCACATCAGGGGGCTGCAAACAGGACTCGAGTGCAAAACCACCATTAGTCAGTCCATCTGCTTGCTCTGAATCATCTCTCATCTGTTCACGTGATTGTTCACCATCACAGGGTAACATGTCAATGTCCTGTTCATTTTTATTTTGTGCTTCACTCAGTGCATTTTTCTCACAGCTGTCAATTTCCATTAAATCAGCCTCATCGTAATCGTCCTCATTCATGTTTTCATCATCATCATCATCCTCATCTTCATCAGGAAGAGTTGGATCACATAGCTCAGCATCATCTCTGATGCTCACATCCTTATACTGTGGATGAATCTGCTTGAGTTTATGCAGTGCTTGCACAAGTTTAGACCAGCTTACAGTCTGAAACAGCTGATGACCTTTGTAAGACAAGCATCTCTTCAGTTTTACTCTCATCACCTGAGAATTAATTCTCAATCGAGGTAGTGCTTCAACAGTTTCCTGTACCTCTGATGGGACGCAGACCACATTTCCTCTAATTGCTCTCTGTCTGCCTTTGGGAAGAGGAATGATCTTGGCAAATGGTATGCACTTGGCTATGAGATGTCTCTCCAGTATGTTGAGATCAGACAGTTCAGGTGGAATATCAGCAAGCTCCAGTTTATTGGCAACAGCAAGTGCTGGCATGGATCCATTTTTAAGATGATTGTGGCAGGTGTGACAAATCCACTCTCTCTTTCTCTCATCAGGCACATTGCACTGCTCATTTCTGCAGTTTTCATCACAAAGATGAACAAACCTTCCTGTCAAACATGTTGCAACCACATGTGGGTTTTTGCCATACTTTGACCTTGTGCAGGGTCGCACTTGGTTTGGAAATGAAGCCTTGAAACAGACAGTACATGGGTATGATGGTCCAACTTTGATTTGTGATTTGAACACAGATATGGCCTCATTGATCACACTGTTGTCACTCTCTTGGGTTTGTCTGTTCACCCATCTGTATTTCCTTTTTATTTTCATGGCACATCTCATGTTGTGCCAACCCGTTCTCACTCCCGACGCGTAAAATACTGACGATTTGTCACGTCCCTTAACTTCTCATGCTGACGCTGAAGGTACCCTTCCACGTTTTTATGCGACGCTGTGGGTTGTCAATTCATTCCAATATGAACCCGCTCTCGGCGATCAGAGACGCTTCGAGCAGAGGCTCCAGCCATCTATTTACTCCAATAATAACCCCGTCACGGCGAAACGTGACGCCTTGAAGTACAATCTAACTGGAAAACCGGGGACCCTCTCCACGAACGGGTTTTTCTCCCTAATTTAATGCTTTCTTTTAATGACATCGTTAACATTTCTCAACAAAAACACATGAAAGTAACACTGATAATTCAACAATAAAATCACTTCATTTTCCAAAGTGATTCACGATCTGAAAGTGCGCAGATTTAACGTACATAATCCTTGGTTGGGTTTATTATTTTTATTTCACACGTAAAACACATTTATAGTTTTATTCACCACTCCTGTTAGTTTTGGATGCGCTCGGCTCCAACCAATCAGACCAATTTACGCTAACGGCGCACTAATCCCGTAACTGCACACTACCCATAAGCCTCAAGTACCGTTGCTATGGAAATGAAGATAATCAACAGCTTGGTGCTATCCGTTATTCCTTTATTTACTCTAAAATAATAACCAGCGATAATACGAAAATAAACTGGCCCAGTGTTTAATTATGTAATTACAAATTGCAAATTTTATTTTTTTTTATTTTATTTTATTTTTTTGCAATATGTGCCTTTAGCGACACGTCAACAGATCTTAAGCAAGGCGATTGGATGGTTTTTACTGCAATGCATCTTGGGAGTCGTAGTAAATGGATCTTTCAACTCACGGTCCAGCGAATTTTTCGACTCGACACGAGGCAGATCTTAGCTAGGTAAGTTGTGATAAACTGTGGGTAATTTGCATGTTCACTGAAATATTAATCAGCTGATATTAAACTTGAAATGTTTTCACAGAGTAGTCTGTGTACCAAGAGAACTACTTCTGCAAAAGTTTATTTAATTTTTTTGTGACGTATTCTCATGTGTAAGACACTTGCTTGGCCACCCAGCTAATGTTAGTACTGCTCTATTTTAGCAATGTATCTTTTCTCTAATTAATTCATTTTTTTAACCCTATTCTCGTAATTAACTCAATATTAACGACTTTAATCTCGTAATTGATTTTTTTCTAAATATGGTGTAATACTGCCTCGTAATACAAGTTATTTCTTTGGTCACAAATTATTTTTGTAACGATTTCACCAAAACAGACCTGAAATAATCCCTACATGTTCCATTTTCATTTGCAGAAATTACAAAGCCAAAAAACCAAACCATGCCCTTCCTGTCAGGCTCCAAATACCTGCAACAGGAAGACATGCAGTGGATGCCTGGGCAGCCTGAACGTAAAGGAGGGATTGAAAAAAAAACAATCAACAGCAACTGGGCTGCCTCTGTTAAAATAAAAAAAAAAAAAACAGAAATGCGAGCAGGGTGGTTAATTCAGCCCAGTTATCAGTAAGGTCAGATCTAATAAGTGGTTCTTTATTAATCACAGTTGTCAATGTTTTCTTGTATATCATGAAGTAAGAAACTACCAAGACATGTGTATACACGTAACATATTTATTTATAAAAGAGCATAAATAAAAAAGTTATTCACATCAGAATAACATCATCACACTAAAGACATCAAACTAGAAAAAACTATTTTTATTTAAGCTACTTCTGATTTCTAATTTAATCGGCTATTAACAGAGAGACAAAACATTTCAAGATGGATTTTATCATTAATTTACAGGTTTGGTTACCATAATTACTTTTTAACTATTTACAACAATAAAACACCAAAGATGTGACACTTAAAGGTTTGTTATACATCAGTTTGCTTACATGAAAGACTGGCTGCATGTTTTTCTTTGTTGTTCTTGCAGGTTTCAAAACTACATGCCCTGGGCTTCCAGCCAATTCTGTTTCTTGGACAGTTTGACCGAAACGGCCGTATAGTAGGGGACGTGATCACATAGAGCCAGCGGATGGTGCTGCATGTGACATCCTCATGAAGATGAGGAAACTTTATGAACACCTTCTGAGAAGTAAGATATGCTTTGTCCATTATCTGTGTCCTTATCAGGTAGCCTATCCTAGCTGTCTTTGGGTGATACTCATTGTACACCTTACATAAGTAGGCAGTTCACCACGAGATACATAGAGACCAACAAGATGGTGAAGATGAGGATAGTTAACAGTCACCAGCTATTCTATTCTATTCTACTCTACTCTATTTTGTTCTATTCTATTCTATTATTCAGCCAAGGTTCAGACCAGTAACCTTCTCGCTGTGAGGTGACAGCTGCCCTACATGTCCTGTTGCTAACATGAAAATAGTGTTATATATGCCGTATTACCTCCCCATGTGGCGTTCACCTCACCAAAGCTAGCCATACTGGACCTCTGGTGTTACCCACCTGAACAATTTTGTATGTGTGTGTGTGTGTGTAGTATGGTCTTTCACACTCATATATATAAAAATGTAATTTTAAAAATCTTCTCGAAAACCAGACCTGATAATTCTCTTCGAGACTTTCTAGTATAACAAAAGTCATTAGCTATCTGGATTTATAGTCACACTCATTAATTTATTAATGTACAATGTAGAAAAGCACTACAGATGTCACACTACCCCCGAGGGCACTTGTACTGAATGATTTGGGTCAGTGAGGGTGTGAGATGACTTATTTGATGCCAATATTTACAAGTTGTAACTTTAGTAAAAACTTAACTGAAAACATGCAAATCACTACTTATTATGTGTTTATGTGTACTGTACATTTTTTCAACCCATTTTAATGAATATTTAATATTTAAAATTTTGCAGAATTACAAGCTTCACCTCCTGCTAAAAGTTCTACACCAGCAGCTGGACCATCCTCTGCTGACAGTGTTGATGCTGGACCAGACCCAGAGGCTGTAAACGAGGAATTTATTCTTCATTTAGAGCCTGAACCAACATCTTCCCTCTGTCAGCCTCCTGTATCCTCCTCTTCATCTCTGCTTCCTCCTGCATCCTCCTCTTCATCTCTGCTTCCTCCTGCATCCTCCTCTCCATCTCTGCTTTTTCCTGCATCCTCTTCTTCATCTCTACTTCCTCCTGCATCCTCCTCTCCATCTCTGCTTCCTCCTGCATCCTCCTCTCCATCTCTGCTTCCTCCTGCATCCTCCTCTCCGTCTCTGCTTCCTCCTGCATCCTCCTCTCCATCTCTGCTTCCTCCTGCATCCTCCTCTCCGTCTCTGCTTCCTCCTGCATCCTCATCTCCGTCTCTGCTTCCTCCTGCATCCTCCTCTCCGTCTCTGCTTCCTCCTGCATCCTCCTCTCCATCTCTGCTTCCTCCTGCATCCTCCTCTCCATCTCCGCTTCCTCCTGCATCCTCCTCTTCATCTCCGCTTCCTACATTTCCCTCAATTTCTACGGCGTACACCTCGGATGTCCCAAACAAAAAAAGGACAAGGAAAGGTTAGATGTTACGGTATTGTAAATGTACGAAATACATGACAGGTTCGTTAAGTTTGTTAAGATTTCTTTTTCTTAATTTTTGCATTTTCTCCAGTTTTACAGACCTCATGTAAATATTTCATTTGTTATTTTTCAGAATGCCGAAAACACCGTACACAGAAGATTTTCAAATATGAAGAGATAGTAGACAGGAGAGTTGTAAATGTAAGTAATTTAGCCTGCTGTTGTGCAGATTTGTTTGCGTCTTTGGACTTCCCGGATTTGAACTGTGCCTGACTGACTATCCATGAGCATTTGTATTTGATGAATCTACGCTAATTCAGCCACTGAGTCAGGATTTCACTCCAAGTAGGGCATTAAATAGGAACATACCACCTGATACAACCTGGTCGTGCTGCCTTCCTGGTGTTTACGTTCTTTAAAGTCCTCCTGATATCATGCTCAGAAGGAGTGATTGATGTGGAGGTGCTCCTTCCCATTCAGTAACATCTGCTTCAGTTAGTTTTGCTTGTGAGCCACAATGTAAGCAGTGTTGCTTTGCTGACATGCACTCGATGCTGGCAGTACAAGCATTGTAGTGGTTCTTATGTTTTTGTAAACTAATTGTATAATATATTGAGCCATTCAATAGTACACAAATGTTTATAAGCTCCTTTTTGTATGCAACTTGCATGTCTTTCTTAATTAACTGTTTGTTTATATCATGTTTTTCAGGAAAAAGAAGTTAAAGTCAAGTGGAAGCCCTGCTGGATATGGTATGTAGTAACAACTTTGTTGGACCGGAACAGACATTTATATTGTTGATAAATAGTTATCACCTCAGTTTGAATTCATGTATTTGGACTAAAGTAAATTGGGAGCTTTTAGCTTTTAGCTGAGGAGCTTGATAGCAGTCCACCTCCAAAGTTCATTATGAGTTTTGGAGGTGGACATGGTCAACACTTTTAAGAGTAGGCATAAGACTTTACTTCTTTATAGAGCTTATAGTTAGGGCTGGTTCAGGTCAGCCTTTAGTTATGCTGTCATAGGACCAGACTGCTGTGGGTTTGTGTCCCCCCCCCCTCTCTCTCTCCTCTGTCTGTCTGTCTCTTTCAGGGTTATGCAGGCTCAGTATTGGTTGAAGATGCAGTCACATCTCCTTTTACTAAAAACTCTCCCCCTCTCCCTCACCATCTGTAAGCATACATGTCTCAGTAATGCAGTTCATGCATGTTACTAACTAAACTTCTTCCCTGGAGTTTCTGTGCTCTCTCATCCAGCAGGTTCCGATGGATCGTGGCTGCTGCTGTGGTCCTGCTTGACATCTACTACATATATTATTACTCTCTGACTTGATTTGATTAATTTATATTACAATGAAGGTGTATAAAGCATGACATGAATATAGAAGATATTTCATCCTAAAAAATTGTCATATGTCACAACCTAAATTATCCTATTTTGTGTGTGGTTGTCGTTGTTGTTTGTTATGTTTTTCTCCTGACAGTGGCAAAGTGTGGGATGACACATGAGAATCTGCGCAGTTTTTCACACAGTAAACCAGATCCCTGTGTGCGATCGCACAGTTCAGTTTGTAGTTCAGCATAAAAGTTCAAAATAAAATATTTACTATACATTTCAGCCAGTGTCAGTCTCTGTTTCACTCTCTAATTTGTTTCAAGTAAAGTAAGTAACATCTTGTATGAGGTGATTAGGGTAAGCAGTACTGTGTATGGGAGCCTAAAGCAAAGTTAACTGCACCAGTAGCAGCTTCAGAACATATTGTATATTATATGTTTCTACCTTTTGTAATATGTCATGTTTAGATGCCGTGACAATTGCACATTTGGAGTTGTGGTCATATGTGGTTTTTATATACAGGGTATTAGAAAATAATTGAAATTTTTTCTTGTTTGTTTACACATTATTATTGTGTACATATTGCATATGTAACATTATTATTGTTAATATTATTATTAGATATGTCACAATCAGGTTGTAGGGACTCAAGCGCAGAGCGGTAGATGTCTCCAAAGAACAGTTTATTTACAACACCAGTGCACAGTATATACAGTGAAGGGGATCCAAAACTCCAGGGAATCACAGGGTAGCTCTCTCACACTCGCTCACGTCTTCTTGCCCACACTCACACACGTTCACACGGCAGGGAGGTCACAGGTCCAGGGAGGAAAGTCTGTAGCAGAAGAAAGGGAAGTCACTCACTAATCACTAATCACTAATCACGAATCACAAAGCACAAAGCACAGGTTCACAGGAGCTGGGAGAAACACTAACGTCAGTAGTACAATCATTCAGCGACGAGAGGATCTGTGTTCCAGCCTCAAATAGTGCTCCCGGTTATGACAGGTAATTGTTGTCAGGTGTGTGGGCCAAGGGCGGGAGCCCACAATGAGCTCCGCCCAGGCAGAGAGGGAAAGAGAGAGAGAGAGAGAACCAAAACAGCAAATGTAGCCTTGTGGGGCCGGCCGGGCAGGCACGGAGACCATGACAAGATACCAAAGATACAATTTGATTAAGGGTTTTCCTGTCATAATTTCAATAAAAATGCAATTACACACGTAAACAATAGGATCAAAATAAACTTTTAAAAAGTCTATTGATCAAATGCTGATTTTCAAAACATTCTAGAGGAAAATAGAGATAAAATAATCTGAATAATAACAGTGATCTTGGATGATGATGGAGGCTTCAATGGATTATTCTGTTTCAATCAATATTTTCATATCTATGACAATAATTTGATAAGTTTAACAGGTTGGTTTAGGCCTGGCAATACAGCAAATATTCACAAACTTTTGTTTTTGAAGAATGTCTATCTTTTTGGAGATGAAGGTATCTGGCAAAATGATACAACCCTTTTAACCTCATCTTTATGTCTATCATGTGGCTATGATACTGGATTTTGGTTTGATGCATATGCAGGTTACAGCTGGGGAATGGCAGTATGCTGTGGATTGATATGGCATGTTCAACCACTGTTACACCAAACTCTCTCACTTATGATAAAGGCCTCTTACCCAGTGTCATGGATTTTCTATACTTTTGGGGACACTGGACTAAAGTCTGAGGCAGTAAGTCAGATCAAAGAAGGCAATGATTCTAAAATGGGAGGTTACTTATGTCATTGTATATATCCAGGAATATGTGCCTGAGGATAGTTGTCATGAAATCAATATTAAATCAAAGTATTACTTAATTACCTCAGCTGACACAAGTTCTCCATAGCTGCCTGCTGTCTCAGGATCTGTCTCCAAAAAGGACCAGGGAGCGCTAACATGTTATGTTCTAAACTGATGAAGAAAATGCACATTAACACTAGGTTTACCATCCTGCGCAAATTTGCGTAACTTCCCTAAACCCAATACCCCCTAGAATTACTGGCTTTTTTATTTTCTGGTGCAAGTCCCGAGGTGTTAAGCACCCCTGCTGAGATTTTCACAGGTCGTCAGCTTGTTTCTCCTCCAGCTTTTGTTGTGCAAACCACCCATTGTCCTTGAGGCCTGGCACATTTGCATTTGCTCACTCAGAGTTGCTCAGATCCAAGGCAGGCCAAACCTCTGTGTTACAACTTTCAGAAATGCCTGATAGAAATGCTTCAACTTACGCATGAGATTTTGACCACATTTTTTGCGGAAGTCACAACTATACTGAATGCACGACCGTTGTTGCCAGCTGCAAGAAATGCTTGGTAGGGAACAGCTGTTCCCTACCAAGGTTCGTTTCAAAGTTTGAAAGACTTTGAAATAAAACAGACTTGTGTACCCATATATTGTGAATGTCTGTCTTTTGTATGTAGGTTGTAACACAGAGGTTTGGCCTGCCTTGGATCTGAGTAAACAAATGCCAATGTTGCGCACACACACACACACACACACACACACACAGCAAATCTGCATGTATTTGTCCCACAAGTGGAAAATCTGCATTGTCATTGCAAAAAAGTGGACAGAGCAAGGTATAGAAAGTGCACTATACAAACATTTTATATATATATACATATATACATATTATATATATATGTATATATATACATAGTTATACACACAGACACATCTATATCATACATACACACACACATATATATATATATGTGTGTGTGTGTATATATGATATAGATGTGTCTGTGTGTATAACTAGACTTTATGCATATTATATAAGGTGTGGCTATATAAATATATAAATATATGTACAACTCTGTGTATATATGTTTATGGACAGGCATGCAGGCAGGTAAGGAAGGAAAGTAGCCTTGCAGGGAAGGAAAAACTTGAATCTCTCATGGTTAGGGGTTGGGGGAGGGTGTGTTTGCACAACAAAAGCAGGAGAACAATGGAGCTGACGACCTGTGAAAATCTCAGCGGGGTGCCAAGAGGTGTTAAGGTCGGGGGGAATTTACGCAAATCTGCGCAGGCCAGTAAATCTAGTAGTAGGGACTTGCACCAGGGAAAAAAGGCTCAGTAATTCTAGTGTTAAACATAATATAAACTTACTGAGTGAAGTAATGTCAAGAGGATTCCTTTAGCTCCTTTTGGGTTGGTTCCTTGATCAATGCAATACAGAATCATTAATCTGGTTTTATGTAATGTCCTTAAAACACGTCAAAATGAGGCTCTGTAGTCTGTGTGGCCTCCACATGACTGTATGACCTCACTACAACACCTGGGCATGCTCCTGATGAAGTGGTAGATGCTCTCCTGACGGATCTCCTCCCAGACTCCTGGACATTTTGTGCTGCAGTTGGTGGATGGAGCGAGACATGATGTCCCAGATGTCCTCAATTGCGTTCAGGTCTGGGGAACGGGTGGGCCAGTCCACAGCATCAATGCCTTCGTCTTGCAGGAACTGCTGACACACTCCAGCCACATGAGGTCTAGCATTGTCTTGCATTAGGAGGAACCTGGGGCCAACCGCACCAGCATATGGTCTCACAAGGGGCCTGAAGATCTCATTTCAGCACCTAATGGCAGTCAGGCTACCTCTGCCGAACACATGGAGGGCTGTGCGGTCCCCAAAGAGATGCCACCCCACACCAAAACTGACCCACTGCCAAACCGTCATGCTGGAGGATGTTGCAGGCAGCAGAAGGTTCTCCACGGCGTCTCCAGACTCTGTCACAACTGCTCAGTGTGAACCTGCTTTCATCTGTGAGGAGCTCAGGGTGCCAGAGGCAAAGTTGCCAATCTTTGTGTTCTCTGGCAAATGCCAAACATCCTGCACGGTGTTGGGCTGCAAGCACAACCCTCACCTGTAGACATCGAGCGCTCATGCCACCCTCATGGAGTCCGTTTCTGACCGTTTGAGCAGACGTGCACATTTGTGGCCTGCTGGAGGTCATTTTGCACGGCTCTGGCCTCTTTCCTATTGCACAGTACCTTCCCTGACCGTTAGTTTCCTATTCTTTTACTTATTCTTTGATGACGGTTGTCTTTCTAGATAAGCAATTTCATTTGCTCTGGGGCAAGTCACTGGCTCGGGTGCACTCTGGGACTGTCAGTTCACCAGTGTGCTGGCATGCTTCTTAACAAACACACCACTACAACAAACATCTCAATTGTACTTGTTGATTTCTTCGACAAATCACTGAAGAAAAATTTCCTTGTGTGTGCTGCCTGGTGCTTTTAAATTATGTGGTAATTTGAGCAGCACAGAAAGCATTCCATGAATTAAATAATGTTAGTCTATCTGAACATGTACACTAGTCATTAAATTACATGGGAAAGCATGATTATGGGCAAACAACTGCACCAAGGAAATTCCATTTTTCTTCTCAAAATGTAAAATGTCTGTTGAAAAATCACATTAAACAGACATGTGATTAACTTTTTATTTTACCAAAAATAACATCAATGATGACACAATCAGTCTTCATCAGAAGTGCTCAAATCACTCTCAGTGGCATTGTCTGGAATGTCTTCCTCCTCCTCTGAGTCCATTTCCAGGAGTGGTTGGTGGCTGAGGATTCTCTTGTACATGTCCTTTATTTTGAGCATTTCAGCTTTCAGTTCACTTTGTTTTTTTAAAACCAGGCTACGGAGTCCCTTCTGTGCATCCTCCGACATGCCAACAAGGGAGGCTGTAAAAAGAACAAAACAAATAAATATGAGTAAAGTAAAAAAAACAAACAAACAAAAAAAAAACCATCACCTCATAAACACAAGGAATTAGGATCCTGTAATTAAACTTTTTTTTAAAGGGAGAAGGCAGTGTTAGCTAGCAATCTAGATATAGGTAAAAGATCCAGTAAGACTTTAGCATCTGCTCTTATTTTCAATCGATTCATCAAATAATTAATAAACAAAAGATATGCTTACAGTCTGAGGAGATTGTCCCCAACACCACAGATTGCATTCGCAACACTGTCCAGTGATGCCGCATCTCCCTGCAAAGGATCATCTCCTCCTCTCTCAGGCGCCTCACAGCCATCACCTTCTCAAAGACCTTTCTCTTTGTCTGGAGGTCAGCAGCAGCTACAGTTTAACAACATCAGATGGGAAAACATAGTAGCATGTTATGATTCAAGAACAAAACATTCAACTACTGCTCAGATACTGGGAGTTTGTTTAAAAAGGATATTTATAAATCAAGAGCTTACGTTCACTTGTGCTCTGCCAGGGCCAAATATCGGTCTGGATGAGGGCATCACTGGATACGATTTGTTTGTTGGTTCAGCAAGCTTGTTGTAGTCGTCAACAGCAGCCGCCAAGCGTTTCTTCTCATCTAAGATGACCTTGCGAATTCTGTGTCGCCTCTTGTTGCTATCTGTAAATAATCATAAAAAATTTACACCTTCACATAATGTATATATTTACATTTTAATCTACACTCATCAATTTGTTTGCTAGAACACGCATCACATCCAGCTTAAACAAACCTGGATCTGATTTTATTCTGTTTACAAAGTAGCTGTAGCTGCATTTCAGTTCGTATAAAAATAAGAATTAATGAGCAGGAGACTGAGTGGAATCTCACACACAGACACATACCTGCTTTAGACATGTACTTCAATGGCCGCCCTAGACAGGAAACTGTTTACTTGTCCCACCTCTTTTCCAACTGTAGAACCGGCCCCATCCTGAAACGCACCTCCCCATTTGATCTATAGAAAGGTCACAATACATGACTGCTGAATTCATTCAACCTTATAACAAAATGTCTCAAACTAATCCAAAACTACAAGCTGCAGTATACCTCGCATTTCCAAATGTGAGGCTTTGCATGCATGACGGACATTAAAGGACGCATTGACAAGCGGTTCCTCAGCTGAGCCACCTTGGTTAAATATGGGAAATATTTACAGGCCACATCGGAGCAAAGGAACGTAATATGTCCTGGGACGCTAGCTGCCAACTTCCTCTGGAGAAAAAGGGGGTAAGCAAAGATCTCCCCTCGAAACATGTTCAATGCAGCTAAGAGGACTCCGTGGCGACAAACAGCTATTTCCATGCCCTCATCATCCAACTTCCCAGTGGACTTTTTGGTCGACTCCTTTGCTGCAGTTGTGGAGATTCAGAAATTCTTTTATTGCTGCCATATAACCTGCATTATTATAATTGCATTAATAACATGTTTTACAGCATTATTTGATTAGTAATATTGTTTACAGGGTTCATATTGCATTGAATATGTTTGTCATCACATTTATTCTATTCACAGGTTTAGTTCATTTTATACACATTGCATATCTGTGCTTGTTTAGAGTTGATGTTCCATCCAAGAGGGTTTTAAGCTTCACTGGTGAGAGTGTCCAGGTGATACATGTTGAGGGAAGATGAGAACATAGCAGGTTAATTGCATGCATGCTTACAATACACATAAATCTAGGGACAGGTCTGAGCGAAGGCCCAAGTGTCTTCTGCTCCTTCTTGAAACTTGCTGCAATTTAGTCTACTTAGTGATTAATGACGAGTGTCCATTTTTAGCTCTTAGAGACCCTGTAGCTTGAAGTTGGTTACCTTAAAAGGCAAGTGTCTTTGACCTCTTTGTAACTGGCTGCCCTTTTAGCGACCTGGTAACAGATGACTGGAGGAGATAACCAGCCCTCAGATACTCTGAAGGCTTAGGACTATGATTGTGCATGGAAGGTGTTATGGAAAAGAGAAGTTATATGTCTGTGTCTAGCTATTAAGATAAGATAAGATAAGATAACCTTTATTAGTCCCACACGTGGGAAATTTGTTTTGTCACAGCAGGAAGTGGACAGTGCAAAAGTTATGAAGGACAATTAGAATAAAATAAAAAAGAATAAATACAGTACACAACTGTACAGAATAAAATAAAAATAGAATAATATATACAGTAGAATAAATAGAGTAAAATATACAATAGGATAAAAATAGAATACAAATGTTATATACAACAGAGTGAAAAATACAACGGTTGCCAGAAAGATTATTGCACATTGTGTTATTGCACATTTGTGGATGTGTGTGATTGATCAGTTAAATGCTTTGTTGTGGAGTCTGACAGCAGTGGGGAGGAAAGACCTGCGAAATCTCTCCGTCCCACACCGTGGGTGCCGCAGTCTCCCACTGAAGGAGCTGCTCAGTGCTGTCACAGTCTCATGCATGGGGTGGGAGATGTTGTCCAACAGGGATGACAGCTTAGCCACCATTCTCCTGTCACTCACCACCTCCACTGGGTCCAGAGGGCATCCTAGAACAGAGCTGGCCCTTCTGATCAGCCTGTTCAGTCTTTTCCTGTCCCCAGCAGAGATGCTGCCGCCCCAGCAGACCACACCATAAAAGATGGCTGAGGCCACCACAGAGTCATAGAAGGTCTTCAGGAGTGGGCCCTCCACTCCAAACGACCTGAGTCTCCGCAGCAGGTACAGCCTGCTCTGCCCTTTCCTGTAGAGGGCGTCTGAGTTATGAGTCCAGTCCAGTTTGTTGTTCAGATGAACACCAAGGTACCTGTAGCTGTCCACAGCCTCGATGTCCATACCTTGGATGTTCAGTGGTTGCAGTGGAGGATGTTTGTGCCTGCGGAAGTCTACCACCAGCTCCTTGGTTTTACTGGCATTGATCTGGAGGTAGTTCAGCTGGCACCAGTCCACAAAGTCCTGAGTCAGTCCTCTGTACTCCTTGTCGTCCCCATCAATGATGAGGCCGACTATTGCAGAGTCATCAGAGAACTTCTGCAGGAAGCACTGGGTGGAGTTGTGGGAGAAGTCTGCAGTGTAGATGGTGAAGAGGAACGGAGCCAGAACCGTTCCCTGTGGGGCCCCCGTACTGCAGACGACCCTGTCCGACACACAGCCCTGAGTCCTCACATACTGCGGTCGGTCGGTGAGGTAGTCCAAAATCCAGGTAGTGAGGTGATGGTCCACTCCTGAGTTCTCCAGCTTGTCCTTCAGAACCGACGGAAGAATGGTGTTAAAGGCACTGGAGAAATCAAAAAACATGATTCTCACAGTGCTCCCAGCGGTCTCCAGGTGAGCGAGGGAACGGTGCATGAGGTGAATGACGGCATCATCCGCTCCAATGCCAGGCTGGTAGGCAAACTGAAGTGGGTCCAGTGATGAGCTCACAAGGCGCCGAAGCTGAGCCAGGACCAGCCGCTCTAGGGTCTTCATCAGGTGGGATGTCAGAGCCACCGGCCTGTAGCTGTTGAGGTCCTTGGGGCGTGAAGTCTTTGGCACTGGAACAACACAGGAGGTTTTCCAGAGCTGTGGGACTCTTCCCAGCCTCAGGCTCAGGTTGAAGAGGTGCTCCATCACACCACACAGTTGGTCCGCGCAGGACCTGACGACCCTCGAGCTGATGCCATCTGGACCCGCTGCCTTCTTGCCATTAATCCTCCTCAGTTCCCTCCTAACCTGGGTGGATGAGAGAGACAGGCTGGAGCCTTGTGTTGGTTGTGTATTGGATGCTGTTGTTGGGGGTGGGGAGGAGTGAGCAGGGTGAATAGACAAGATGTACCATTGTCTGCAAAACAATGACTGCACATAATGTATTTTTGACCTGTATTTGACGCCATGGGGGGGCGGATACCCCAATGCTTTAAAAGTGTTTTCCACATGTATTTTTAGCAGAGAGATAGAAAAGACTCATGCTGTAATTTTGTTCTGTATTAATAAACTCATCGTTTGATTGCACTTCTCTGGGGCCTCCGTGGTTTGTTTCACTGCTCTACACTGATCGATTTCGCGACAGATTGGTGGAGGATGCGGGCATTGTAGAGACAGGTGTTGCTTTCCGCGGGGGTCGAGCCGGAGTGGTGGTCAAACCGGCAGACGTCTCGGGTGGCTTCCTTGACCGCTGGGCCCGCAAAACAAAAGGTAAGGCACAAACCTCTTAAACTGAAATTGTGCTGTATTGGATTATAATTCTAAAATATGTGGTCAAGAAGTTACCTGTTGATCTCTGTCTTGAGTTTTGTTTGAAATGAAAATCTTTGTTTGAAACAAAAGTGAAACTTTGAAGTAATGTTGCGTTTGAGGTCAGCTCAGGAAAAAGCAGCACTGAGCTAAAAGTAACTAGAGACGTTGTTTTAAGGAAATAGGGAGAAAATTGATGAGTGATTAAAGAATAAGAGAATATAAGAGTTTATTGGTCAGTTTATGGTTCAACTAGTCACGGAGTTGGAGAACTCCCCCCTTAGTAAAGACGTTTGCTAAGGTTTTACTCAGGTGGCGCTGCTGAGAGTTGTGGCCTCAGAAATAGCTATGATCAGAGGATCATTTTGAGAAACACTTATCTGTGAAAAAGAGTAAATATCGGACGTAGTGGTCCGAGGAGTTGATATATGAGCTAAGAGAAACTCAGGCCAGCCGTGAGCTTGAGGTTTTGTACCAAACTGAGCCAAGCAGTAAAAGTGAAACTGAGGTCTGTTCTGTTGAAGTAATTCTGAGAATAAATGCTGTTAGTTATGAGAGATGATTAAAAGCATTACCTGTGAATTTGGGGACCCGCCGCGGTCCGTGAAGAGCTGTGTTTTCTGTTGACATTTTCTCGAAGTCTGTGGACCTGGGGAGGTCTCATAAAATACGTGCGGTGTGTAGATATCCGGGTTGCTGTGACCTACACGGTACAGCTGAAAACTGTGACGTAAGAAACTGTCTGAAATGATTTAAGTGCCGCCGGCTGCAGGCTGTGTGTGAGAGAGGCTTTGAAGTCTCTTTTTCCTTTCTTTTCTTTTCTTTCTGGCCAAAGTGCGCAGTTAAAAATTTGGGTGCGGTTACTTCTCCTTTTAAAAGCGGACTGGATAACCGGACGCGTAGTTTTAATGCAAGGGTGATTTTGATGAAAATAGAAACTCAGTGATAAATGGCGATGTATTAGTTTTGATTGATTTAAGGGTTTTCCTCGTTTGGAAGGAATCTGTGCATTGAATGGGCGAGGCAGACCATCCATTTTTTAGATTGAATCAGAGAGACATAATTGGCTTTACTTTTACTTTTCTGCTGACGCCAGTAAATCATGGTGAGTCAGTAGAGGTGCAGGTGGAGGTGTTTGTTTGCTGTGAGACAGAGGATATAGAGTATGATTTTCATAGAACAGTGATTCTAACTGAAGTAGAGTTTCCCAGCTTCCTGGATGATTGTTTGTGCCTAGTAGAAGCTTTAGACCAACTAGTGAAACAGAACAGTGAAGAGAGGAGAGAGTGATAGTAATAAATGAAGGTGTGAGCATTCTCCTGATTGCAGAGAATTTAGAAAATTATTTGAGTGCGTTTCCTTGTCTAAAAAGGAATCCTAGACAGTGAATGGAGGAAAGGTTCCCCTATCATACTTTTGATTCAAGCACATTAACGGCTTTTACTTTCTTGATCCGGCTGACACCAGTAATTCAGGGGGAGCCAGGACAGGTGGAGGTAGATTTTTTTGTGAAGTGTGAGACACCAGAAAGAGATCATCATTTTTATAGATTTGAGCTGGTAACTGAACCAGAGCTTCTCAGTCTCCTAGCTGATGGGGGAGACGTAGGCAACGGATTGGCTCAAGTGCTGGCACAGAACTATTTAGAGGAGTGGGGATTGTTGCAGTAAATGTTGCCGTGCCATATTCTCTTGGTCTCGGCGGAAACCGAGAGAGTATATGGAATAATTCATGTGACTTTGCCTTGGGTTTCAGGACATAGGCCTATTTGCTGTGCGAGACACAGGTCTCTTTCGTTCAGAGAAGTATGGTTCGTTGTTCGTCTGTGAGGCTTGAATTAATCCAGACAGGCAGTGTGATTCATGTGGTGGCTTTAGTTCACGGAGACACTGAGACTGATTATTATGTGTTTACTCAATTGGCAGACTTAACAGATTTAGCACAGCTCCCTGAGTTTCTCGCTGTTTGTTTGAGAAGGTTTGTAGAGATGGTTGAGGTTGCCGAGACAGGACGGCCCTTAAACGAAGAAGCTTGAGTTTTGTGTGGGGTGTGAGCTGGAGGTTAGTTGTGGTTAGTTTGGTGCATATAAAATAAATGGTGGCTTTTTATTAGGATCACATAAGCAGTTATTGTTCACCCCTTTTCAGTGCACTTAATAGGGAGCAGCCCACTTTCCTTTATTGGAGGGTTATGCTCACCTATATGTCATTAACGGCTAATCTAACCTTTGTTGCTGAGGCGATTTATTTGGAGCTGTACATGTACTGTGAGACAGAGGATTCTTATTACCAGTTTGTTGCACGGGCAGAGTTAACGGAGCTGCAGATTTCCCCGTTTTTGCGGGGTTGTTTAGACCTAGCTCAATGCCTCATCACCCTTCCTTGAGCGATTTAAGCAGCCAAAAGTTATGGGGTGCGGCCAATTTCCTCTTTTTACCTATTCTTTTACAAGAAAAAAATACACAATGTACACACTGTAAGAAATACACACTGTAGGCCTCTGTAAGAGTAAGAAATAATGTTGTTTGTCTTCTATTGATTTAAAAAGCACGTTTGGCTGAATGGAGTGATTTTGACTTTAGCAGAAAGAGCAGAGAATTGTTTTTTGACATAGTGCACGTTTAAAACAACTGAAATATAGAACTGCGCAGTATGGCCTGCATTTCCTCCTTTATTTAGGCCTTGTCTATAAGCTGCACGGACTATAGAAAACCACGTACAGAGAGTGGTGTGATTAATTGTGTCTGGTTTTTAGAGCAAGAATTGCAGCTGGTTTGGTGCATTTATTTGAAGTATTGATAATTGTGGCTTTTTTAAGAAGTTTGTGAA
Source organism: Pelmatolapia mariae (assembly GCF_036321145.2). Classification (NCBI taxonomy): domain Eukaryota; kingdom Metazoa; phylum Chordata; class Actinopteri; order Cichliformes; family Cichlidae; genus Pelmatolapia; species Pelmatolapia mariae. The sequence continues at coordinate 41,407,046 of NC_086229.1, forward strand.
ATAAAAGCTGCGCTGTCTGGCCCCGTGTTGGTCAGTGTCTTATATCAAACAGGTACAAAAGAGGAAGTGTCTGTGTGGCCGACTACAGCACTTCTGACGGAAGGTGGAAGTGTCTGTTCTCCGGCCATCAGGGCTTCTGACAAAGAAATAGGAAGTGACGCCCAGGAACTTGCGGGGCGGAGACACACAGCAGCCATTTTGTGAAAGTTTAGGGGGACAAGATGGCGGAAAGTCCAACTGGGACATCTAGTGGACAAGAAGTATATAAGTCACTGAACTATCAGCTTGAAGAGCTAAATAAAGCCATTCACGTGTCTTGTTCAAGAACCACTAAAGTAGCAGACAAAGAATTTAAAGCTGTAAGGAAACAGGTGGAGAAATTATGTGCTGCTCAACAAAAAACCTTGCAAGATAGACAACCTCGTCACCTGATTTTCGAAGAGGAAAGGGAGAAGTGTGCAAAAAGATTACAGCAATTGCAGCAGGAAACATTAACTCATGCAATGAACAGACAAACCAAAGCAGAAATAAAACTCTTGAAGGAAAATCATGCAAAACTCTGCAAATGGGTAATAATGTGTAAAGGGATTTCCACTTGGATGAAGGAGGAGGAGGTAAGTTTACCTCCCCAACCACAGGAAAAGAAACCAGAGACAGCAGAACAGGTACGTATCATGTTGAAATCTCTCCAGGATTGGCAGCAGGAAAACATGAAGAAATTGGAGGGACAAGTACATTTGCTGAACACAGCAAAAGAGAAATTGGAGCATTCGCATGCGAAGCTAGCACTGCCTTTCAATCCTCTCCCCACCTCTTCTGAATTACTAGGAGACACAGTGCCGCCACCCCCACCTCCATCACCAGTAGATTCTTGGCAACTGCTCTATCCTTGGTTCACCCAGGAGCCATCTGCTCCGCCCCCTCCTTACGCCTTCCCTGTGCTGTCTCTAGCAGGAGGAGAGATCAGAGGGCCACAAGGACAGAAGGCCACAGTAATTGGGGGATTTGCCGATGTTGCACATATCACCCCTGCAGCAGCAGGTCAGTCACTCAGTGCACGCCCAAGGGCGTTACAGCCTATGGGTGAGGGAGGAACAGCCGCAGCTAAAGCTGGAGGCCCAATTTCATCTCCCAACTCTGTAGATTTCATGGAGTTTGATCCATTAAAAACACGAGGGAAACCTGGAGCTGAGGACCACCCAAGTGTGAACTCAGCTGCCAGTCATGAGGGGCCGAAAAAAGGAACCTCTGATACCCCCTCAACAGGAGAGAGGGGCTCACTAGCTGATGAGGTTCGGAGGCTGGAGTTTACTCCATTGCCTACCCCGGCTAGAAAAGAACAGCCCCAGCCAGTAAAGACAGCTGGGATCGAAGAGCCTCAGTGGATAGGAGAAGTTTATGGAGAGGTGCAAGCTGATAAAGATGCTCTGGGAGACATTCTGCGAAGAGTAATCAAAGTAGAAGAGAGAGTAAAAAAAGAAAACTTAGCTGTTTTTGACGAAGAAGACGAGATAGAGGAAGAGAAGGAGCCAGACTGTGTGGAAGGTCATGAAGCTCGACCGGACACCAAAGTGGCAGGAATGAAGTTGCGATCACAGAAAACTGTGTATCGGATGGAGAAACCGAAACAAAAGCTCGTTAACCAGGACAAGATTACATCAGGGCGAGAAAAACGGCAGTCTGTGTTCAGAAAATATAATCAGCTGAAGCCTGAAGAAAAGGAAGTGCACTTCAAGAGTAGCTTAGATAACCTAGAATGGGAGATGCCCTTAATGTGTGGGGCAAAGCAGGAACCAGTGTATCGTTCATACAAGATGAGGGATTTGGAGGCCCTAGTTCAGCAGCTATAACAGAGGGAACAGAGGGAGGAGCAGCTTGGTTAAGGAAGTTAAGAACCTTAACAGAAGGGGAGGAGCTTGCGATTGGCGACTTTAGAGCCATCTCAGGGAGAACTATGTTAGCTGGAGGTCTGGCCGATGTGGAAGAAATTGCTAACACCACAACTATTCCAAATGACGTGCCATATAGCAGAGTAGAAGATAAGCTAGCTGCCGCAGTTCGTGAAAAATACATGACTCCAAATGTAGGTTCAATACCAAAAATAACTTGGGATCCAAAATACACTCCAAGAGAATTTCTAGAAAAAGCTAAGGAACAGTGGATGTCACAAACTGGTATACATCCAGGTCAAGGAGGTGAGAATAGAGCTTGGTTCCGTGCCGCTGTCTTGAAGGGGCTGCCAGAGAAAGTAACAACTGATTTAGAAAAGAACCCAGATTTTGCAGTAGCAGACTCCACCCAGTGGGAGCGGCATGTAACACATCGGCTCCAGCTGGAACAAGATGCGGCAAACAAACAAAAGAAAGACTTAGAAGACGCACAGGCGCAACTGCTAAAATTACAGCTGAGTGAAGCCCGTGAGAAGCACAATTCTAAGAAAAAGGAGAAAGAGGTTAGTAAACCTATGATGGTTGTTCAGCCCCAGGCTGACCCAGCGCCCGGTCGACCGGAACCTGCTCCTGGTTCTTATCCTGGTGACCGTGAAATACCAAGGCAAAGACGTTCAGGGAGAAATCGGGGGATCGACCGTTCACAGAGAGGACGTGGTGGATTCTGGCGACCAGAACTTAGAGCTCGTGGTTCAGGGAATCCCAGAACGAACTCATGGAATGTCTGCTACCAATGTGGAAGAGAGGGGCACTGGGCTCGAGAATGCCATGAGTTGCCCCGAAGCTATGAACAGAGAGATTACCAGGCACAGGGAGGCCAGAGAGGCAGAGGCGGTTACCAAGACAGACATCAAGCGCCCAATCCAAGCGCTGCGCCACGCTTCCAGTATCCAGTGGGGGACTGGAGCTGGGATGATCAGTACTGATGGAGCCCACAGAAATCCTGCAGCAGGGGAATGGCAGATCCCATGCTGTCAATGACAGTGGAAGGTGCCGAATTGCCCTTCCTGGTGGACACTGGGGCAACGTACTCTACTCTGAGAACGATACCAAATAGTGCAACCATCTCTAACCACACTGTTAGTGTGGTGGGTTTTTCTGGGGTACCAATGACTCTGCCACTTACAGACCCAGCTCTGACCAAGCTGGGCAAACAGACTTTGAAGCACCGATATGTGGTCTCCCCACAAGTGCCTGTGAATCTGATCGGTCGAGATTTACTCATCAAACTGGGAGCCACCATCATGTGTTCTTCGGATGGATTGACTGTGACTTTGCCAGGTGGAAAGTCGCTCCCGTGCTTGGAAACGAACTCAAAGAATCAATACTTGATGCAAAACTGTGAACCACCCCCTGCTGATATCTACTGGGGGCGCCTGGTAGAAGAAGGCATTCTGGGACAATATCAACAGTGGAAACCCTGGATTATGAGTCTTGCGGTGTACTCCTCGCCTAGAGATCCATTTCACGTCACTCTCTTTTATGATAGGGATGATGATGATGTTTACCGAGAAGCCTTCCAGTCTGAACTTGAGGGTCAGACCTGGAATGTTCAAACACAGAATATCTATGTGGGGCCAGAAGGTGTAGCGGCGGTTGTCAAATTAACAGATGAACAATTGCCTTGGTATAATATGGCACCAGATTTGGCCCCACACATCACATTGGCAGTTCATGAAGGTCATCAGGCTAAGGAGTTGGGGACGATGGTGAGGCGAGCGCTGGATGAGGCTTGGTGGCAACCCACCCAAATTCCAGATGTTTGTTATGCACCAAAATGTAAAATATACCGTATCACATGTGTGTCCAGTGATGCAGTGATACTAGAGCATCAGCAAATATCAAGAACACATGGTAGTGAGAGAACGGATCATCCAGATGCAGTGGCAGAGCTTTCAAAATTGCCTGACACTCTGTGGTCTACAGGACCCACCGATGTCGGCCTAGCCAATTGCTCACCGGTTTTGTTCCAGCTGAAGTCAGACACACCAATCTCACGACCACAGTATAAGCACAAACCTGAAGCAGAAGACGGGATCGCTGAGACGATTGAAGGGTTGTTGAGAGCAGGAGTGCTTGAGCCCTCGCAATCCCTTTGGAACACACCAATTTTGCTGGTGGAGAAACAAGGGACAGGGAAGTACCGTATGGCACATGATTTAAGACTCATTAATGCCATGCTACGTACCGATACGGTGCCTGTACCTAATCCATACACAGCCTTAACTGAAATAACCTGCGACCAAAAGTGGTTTACATGCATTGATCTAGCAAATGCGTTCTTTTGTCTTCCTTTACATCACTCACTCAGAGACATTTTCTCATTTACATACAGAGGTCGTCAGTTTAGATACACACGCTTGCCACAGGGCTTTGCCCTGTCCCCCGGCATTTTCAATCAGGTGCTCAAAGAAGCCCTGTCACCCTGTCAGTTGCCTGAAGGGTGTACACTGATACAGTACGTAGATGACTTACTCATTGCGGCTCCTTCGGCGGCGGCTTGTTCGGCAGCATCACTCACAGTGCTCAGAAGACTGTCTGAATGCGGCTTCAAAGTAAGTAGAGAAAAACTGCAGTTGGTTCGACCAGAAGTCACATTTCTGGGCCGTGTAATAGCACATAAATCACTGGGACTAATGGATGCACACAGAGACCAAATTTTGACACATCCAAAACCAAGAACGGTGAAAGAACTCCTTTCTTTTCTTGGCCTGACGGGCTACAGCAGGCAGTTCATTCTGAACTATGCAGGAAGGACGGGTCCCTTACGGGATCTGATTAAACAGGTGGGCGTTTGAAACCTTAAGGCTGAACTGCCATGGACGCTCGACACTGAAGCCGCGTTCATTTCATTAAAACAAGACTTGTCAAGAGCCTCAGATCTGGCTACACCCAATTATGATGAGCCATTTTACTTGGATGTTTCTGAAACACTGGGAATAATAAATGGTGTGTTGTTTCAGAAAAAAGACGGAGGAAGACAGGTACTTATGTATGTCAGCATAAGGTTGAGCCCAACAGAAGCAAGGCATCCTACATGCACACAGCATGCAGCAGGGGTTGCCAAAATAATACAGAAAACAGCACATGTAGTGAGAGAGCACCCATTAAAAGTTCTGACTACACACAGTGTGGTGGCATATGTGAACTCGCAAGCGTTCACTATGACATCATTAGCACAACAGAGATTGAGCAAAGTTCTAGAGGCTCCAAATCTGACGTTTACACATGAGGGAATCAATATGGCAGAGTTAATGGGATCAAGAGAACCCCATGACTGTGCTAAGAAAGCAGAAGTTGAAGGGAAAGTCAGGGAAGACTTAAAAGCAGAACCTATTTCTGGAGCTGAGGACTGGTTCACAGATGGCTGCTGTCATCGTGATGAGGAAGGATTGAAAGCAGGCTATGCTATAGTCTGCAAACAAGGAACTGAATTTGAAGTAAAAGAAGCAGGAAGAATTGAGGGACAGCAGTCTGCTCAGAGAGCAGAAGTGATTGCACTGAGTAGGGCCTTGAGACTGGCCAAAGACAAAAGAGTGAATATTTACACTGATTCAGCCTATGCCTTTGGAGCAGCCCACGTGGAACTCGCTCAGTGGAAGAGAGCGGGGTTCAGAACGGCGACAAATGCTCCTATTTGTCATAGGAAGGAAATGGAGGAACTGGAGAGGGCCTTTCATGACCCAAGTGAGGTGAGCATTATTAAATGTAAAGGACACTCTCAGGCAAACACCATGGTTGCAAAAGGAAATCAGAAAGCGGATGAAGCCGCAAAGGAAGCAGCAGGCTATAAAGGACGACAACAAATGGTGCAGGTAACTGCTGAAGAGGAAGCAGGCATCAATATGTTGGAGGAAGCCAGACAGGCCCAAGAGGAGGCTTCTTTGGAGGAGAAAGAGGTGTGGCAGAGCAAAGGAGCCCGGAAAGAGGGTGGTCTCTGGAGAGGAGCTGATGGACGACCAGTCTTAACCGACAAACTGGCCAGACAGAAGATAACTGAGGCACATGGGCTTGGCCATGTGGGAGTGGCGCAGATGGAGAGAAATTTGTGTCACTGGTGGCACCCAGATTTAACAGCTATGATAAAGGAAAAAGCCCGAACATGTCTAATTTGTGGAGAACACAATCCAAAACCAGTGGTAAAACCGGAAGCAGGTAAGTTCCTCCTGGCGGAGAGGCCAGGAGAAGAAATTGTGATTGATTTTACTGATATGATTGATGTGGGCCCAGGGGGAGTCAGATATTTGTTAGTATGTGTAGATGCTTTGACGGGATGGCCAGAAGCGTGGGCCACCCGAAAGGAAGATGCCAAAAGCGTGATTAAGTGCTTAATCAATCATTATATCCCCAGGCATGGGTTTCCAAGGCGCATTAGATCAGATAATGGAACCCACTTTAAAAATCGAGACCTGGAGGAAGTAGAGAGGATGTTGGGAGTACAGCACAGGTTTGGGACGGTGTACCACCCCCAATCTCAAGGGAAGGTAGAGAGAATGAACTTGAATCTGAAAAACAAGTTATCTAAAATCTGCGCAGCGACGGGGTTAAACTGGGTTTCAGCTCTACCAATTGCTCTAATGACTATAAGATGTTCTGTCAATAAGTCAACAGGATTCACTCCACATGAGTTGCAGACGGGAAGGCCATTCCCAGCACCTTGGACAGAGGTCCCGGCAGAAAACACCACCAGGAGTAACAGGTCTCATGCAGAATATTGGGATGAATTGAGATGTCTTGTCTCTAGTTTCACAAAACAGGTTACCTCTGGACTGCAAACGGTGGACCAGGTGACCCCAGAGGTAAAGGCGGTGTGGCTGAAGGTTATCAAACGCAAGTGGAAGGAGCCACGCTGGACGGGTCCTTACGAGGTCATTGCCAGGACAACTACAGCAGTTCAACTAAAAGGGAAAGGCGATACCTGGTATCATTGGTCGCAGTGTGCGCCAGCACATAAGAGTTTGGTAGAGGAAAACTCCTCTACACCCAACACAGGTGTCAGCGATCACGAGCAGAGGCAGAATAAATCCTCTCACCTGTGCAACGGGCCAACCAGTAGTCCACCTGGGAGGCCGAAGAAAGAAGAACAGCAGCTCAGAAGGTCGCCACGCCAGAAGAAAGGAGCGGTGACAAGTTGAGAACTTCACAAAAGCAGGGGAGTTTCATTCCAGGATACAAAGTTTATATAACATGATGCAAACAAACGAATCAGAGATACGGAACGAGAAAAAACTTAAAACGTTCCTTATAACTACATGTCTATTATATGCAGTAATATTAACTATGGCTGTGTTGTTTATTGTTTATATTTCGCAGGGCACTCCGGGCCACTCGTCTGAACACGGAGGCCAGTCCAGCCCAGCACTTCCTGAGAATGTAGTTGCTAAAACAGAACCGGGGGAAAGACGAAAGCGCGAGGTGTCAGGTAAAGGGGATGAGTGTCTCAGCACATATAATGGCATAGAGTTGAATTATGTTAAAGGGTCTACCAGCTCATTCACGTTTGATTTGTGTGACGTTGTTAAATGTACAGGAGCTAGTAGTAGCTGGAGAGCGTATGATGTGTGGGTCTGCAATCACCCCATATGCTCCCGGAGCCCCTCATGGGGCAGTCACATTCACAGATATGTAGCAGGTCAGTGGTGTGCCTGGGAAAATGTGGTAAGTTGGACAGGAGTAGGATGGCAGCCATATGTGCCAAAGGGCCTGATAGGTTTGTAGCTTGAACCTATTCGCTGGAACGTTGAAGGCAATGTGATTACACAGCAAGCAAGCAAGACTCGAGTAGGAAACATTCTTTATGTTTCACGTGCACGGGAGAGAACTGGACAGGCGCCGTTCCTTCACTTGACCCCAGTTGCTCTCGTTCGCTCCCCCGTAACACTGCTCTTTTATTGTGGTCCCATGAATATGCATAGGTTCATTAACATATGACCTCTTATATAGGTATACATGTGAACAAAGGATACCCTGCCTGTGGTTTTGTAAGTGCGTGTGTGCGTGTGTGTGTGTGTGTGTGTGTGTGTGTGTGTGTGTGTGTGTGTGTTGCTGACCAAAAGGGTCATAAAGCAGGAACAACATCCTAGGTCATAAAGAGGGTAACCTCCCCACACCCAATCTATGGTTCACCCTAGATAACACAGTGAAGCCATACAAAGGGCAGGAAGTTTTACCACATCAGACCTTCACAAGGATGTTTGCCTGTGATAAAACACTACAGCCCCCCACTCAGAACCTCGAGAATCTGGGGAGGGGAGAACAAAAGAATTCCTTTCCACACACAGTTAAAGTACAAATGGTAAGAATAAAAATGACAAACATTTAACAATTCACTCTAACATTTCCCTCCTGTTTTGTAATTTTTATGCTCCAAATTATTCCTATGTGGTATATTCTCAGCCATGCACCTCTTGCTTAACATTTTCAGTGAAGGCGTCATTCATACACAGGCCTCTGTCATGTCATTCATTTCAGTCATTTCATATTGTTGTAAAAGTACATAATTAACAAATGTATCAGAAATCATTTTAGTTAACAGTGATCTTATACATGGTAAAATGCATCCTATACATAAGCAAACAAATGAATTGTTACTTTAATACTTAAAATAAGAAAGCAACACTTCAAAAACACTCCAGTTTGGTGGTGCTCCTCCGCAAGACATGTAAATAGCATGTCTCTCTGTAGAGTGGTTTAAGCTCTATAGGGCATCATAATTGTCTCTTCCAGATGTTCCCATCACTGTCCATAGGACCAGAGTCCAAATGTATGTAGAATAAACAGTCAAACATACCAGGTGGTTTTATTGCTTGTCAACATGGGTCTCATCTTCAAAGCTGCAGACCTCATCAACACTCTAGTTTTATGGCCTCTACCAACCCCCATCACCTCACTTCAGGCCTCTGTCCTGTGGGGGATATTTATGACTCCTCCATTGTCCATCCTCTGCAGGAAAACCCTCTGTGTAAAAGGTGCTGGATCCAGTTATCTTACTGCTGTTATGATCCCAGCAGTCTTCAGTGTGCCATCGTATGCACAGTACAGTGACACAGCATTAGGTGATGTTCATAGGAAACTGCTATCATCACCACCATAGCTTCTAGTTCCTGTGCTTTTCACCGAATCATGATGTCATCCTTGGACTCCCCCTGCGCTGTCGATGGAGCTTGGCACGCTCCCCTCATCCTTCAGGTGCCCGTCTGTCGTCCACAATCTCCTCTGTTGGCCTCTGGAAAGCTCCCTTGGCACAGCTCTCATCCTTCGCAGCTTCGTGGTCCTTGCTGTCGCTCCAAAGTCTGATCTCATGATGGGCCCCAACCAGCTCGACCTTTGACCTCAACCACTGCCTGGACTGTCAGCTATGCCTGGGATGGTTCTTGTTTCTCACTGGGCCTCTGAAGATTTCTCAGGAGATTCCTTTCAGCAATACTCTGACTGCTGCACCTGTATTTCCTTGCTAGGAGGAAAAACTTATATCTGGAAAGCATGTAAACCATCATCAAACCACATTCTTTAGTTCAGTGAGCTTCATCTATGGACCATCAAAGCCTCATCTGAACACAGATGCACCACTTTGCATAGGTTTAATACCTGTTGACTAACTGTTAATCACACAAATCACTGCAACAATCTTAAAAAACATAGTTTAGAAAACATAGAAAACATAGTTTCATGTAATTCATGTAATTCTGGACCCCTCCTCTTGACGCATGGACACTCCCATGAGTCAACTCATCAAACCTAGTTTCCTGTCCTAAAGAAAAAGGTTAGCTAGATCATGTCCCAGGCAACATCAGGGTGTCTCCAACTCTGGAGCAGCACCACTCCGGACCTATAACCTGCAGTAAAAGATGTTAGTGTGTTTTGCACAATAAGTTTGCTTCACATCTGGCTCCGCCTGGAGCCATCATACACACCATCATGGCCTGGAAAACAAGATCTGGAAGTGAAATCAAACTCCACACTTATAAACAATTGTATCATAAGAGTAATAAAGCATTCAGCATCAGCAGGACAAGTACCACGTGCAGGTTTTCTCAAATCAGTAAACTACAATTATTGCCATAATTTGCCTCAGACATGGATCATCCCATGTACTCAGTTAACATTAGTGTAATCGGTGACTTCCCTTAAGCAAAGTCACTCCATGTATTTAACACTAGGAGCTCAGTAGTGGCCAGCTAATGAGCCCCATACTAAACTATTCCACAAACACTGCATCTCTTAGTTGCTTTCTCATGTTACTTGTCCGTCTCTGCTGAATCCTCTACATGCACTCTTAGACAAACAAACATCAGCAACACACATGGACAATCCTGGAGGTCAGGCACAAGTTGACAGGGTCCAGAGGTGCTATAAAAAGACCATAAAGTTAGCCATCCATAGCTGTGGAAAGAAGTGACACTAGTTTCAACACAGGGAATGTCTCACATGTTATTCATATCATCAAAGTAACCTTCACATTTCCCCAACAACACAGTGTAACAGCATCACCAACTCATAACCTGTAAACACAGTTTTCTTCAGACATAAACCCAGAAATCCTGTAATAGAAAACATCAACCAGCTATCCTGGTATAAATCACATGATCAAATCACATGAAGACCGCGATGCTGTAGAAAAGTTAGCGCTGTGCAGGTGTATACACACTTTCTCACAGTTACCTCTGTGAGCAACACAAGGTAGTGAATAACACCCCTGGTAGATGCACAGACACAGAAAGTGGCATTTAAAAGGTTAAATCATCACGCAACCTCGATGTTGTTGTCATCTTTCTGCTCCTGTAAAAAAAAAAACACACATAGATTCATCTGCACCTTTGTCAGGTGGGGGTTAACTTCACACAGTGATGTCAGTCAGTCTGTCAGCTTCTGTCCGCTTTTACCAGTCAGTCAGTTTTATTTTCTCTCACTCATTCATTCATGCATTCATTCATTCTTTGTTTGCTGACGGTGGAAATTATTGTCGCATTTTCATTTCCACTTCTCAGCAAAATGACGTCATTTCAAAAAGAAAAGAAGAACTTTATATTGGATTATCTCGCTTAATCCTTTTTTGGGTAGGGACCTATTTTCTAATTGTCCCAAATAAGTGACTTTCTCCTGAGCCCATTGTAATCTTTTGTAGAAACCCACTTGCAACAATTTTCTCGACGCGTCGTATAGCGCTTCAGTTCTAATCGTGCAGATCTGCTCAAACGAGATCATCAAACAAAACTTTCAGTGCACTGTGAAAGTATCAAAATAAAAAGGCCTCATTAAGTCATGACACATGCTCCTCATCTCAGGAGGGTAAATCATACTATTAGCATGGTTTATCAAACCATCATACTAATTGGCAGGCTCAACTTCACAATAAAAGAAAAATCATCAGCTAGATAAACTCCAAACCAACCATCAGCCACACAACACACAACATAAGCCTCATGTCTCATTAGCTATGAATTTTAATCCCCAGGACTGTACTTTTTACTCATTTAGGCCACAAATTTTATTTAGTTTTCCTTTTTTCCCCATCATCATAAAACATGTGACATGTTGTCATGCATTTCGCAAAAGACGTTTGTTCTTATGTATTCAGAGTTTTGTATCTGGGTGCAGGATTCACTCACACATCAAAACAGGAAACTCAGTGTTTTAGAGTCTCCACTCTAACACATCCCATTCACTCGTGCTAGAATTCAGTCACCTTTCATTAATCTAAGAACCATCAACCAATTTGCATATCAGCTATTAACCCACTAAGATGACAGGACAACAGAAATGCATGTTCAAAATATTATCACAAAAATAGAATTTCCCTCATACAGTAAATTTCTTGTGCTGCATCAGTCAGGCAGAAAGCATCTCCCAATTTACTATATTAACAACTAAATTTATTGTCTGATCACTGGTTGGTCAACCCAGAATCTTTTTTTCCCACAAAAGTTAAACTGTTGTCCTGCAACATAGTTAGTTAATTGTCAGCATTGGATAAATTCAGCATTTGATAACAAGCGTCTGTTAAATTTACACTATTTTAACACTGATGAGAGATAACAAGCTGATTTTCATTGCATGTGTGTTCATTATTAGGCAGGTTTAATCGATGTCTGTGGAGCTGCATCTCCAGCAGGGCATATTCTTAAAGCTGCCTTTCTTACACACTTCTCTGCTATTATTTGATCCTTTCTTAACTAATGTGCTGTGAGTCCACTGGTCTTTGCATCACACCAGGTGATAAACAGACTCACATGCTCAAGATGCTGCCTAATCTTCATGGGCTCTCTTGTGTTTGTGTTAGTAGGGTTAATGCATATTCTGCTTGTGTGTGTGATTTTTTATATGTTTCTTTTTGTAGTGGTTCAGACTCCTTCACAATTTTCCACTTAAGCAGTCAGTTTTCTTTTCCCCAGGTTTGCTAACCCAAATTTTGATTTCCCACATTAAACAACAGCTTTCCTTTGTGTCCTTACTTACTCTCACTCTGTTGTCCTCTCCCACTTCAACAGTCCAACAACCGGTAGTTCTTCTTCAGCTTTGTCCTGTGTTCCACTGTCTCTTCTTGCAATTTTCTCCAAAGGTGGCAAATGTCAAACTCCAACAGTCTCCTCAGTTCTTCTCAAAAGTCCTTTTCACATGCACAGTGAACTTTGCAGCTTGTTGGAAACACAGTGTCATTCATCCAGTCAGGATGATGGTTTGCTCTTCTTCTGCACTGCTGTTTGTCCACACTGCTGCTGCTTGCTGGGACTCTTTGCTCAGGACTTTGCTGCTGCCTCTTATCTGCCATGTTATTGCTCTTTGGAACTGCATTCCTTGTCTTCAGGGAGGAGTGAGAGCTCGCTTGTGAGGATGAGGGACACATGGTGCTGTAAATAAATTAGCCAAAAATTGGCCTGAACATTTCCAATAGTGTTAAACTATAACTTTCTTCCGACTGCTGCATGTGGAAAATCGATCCAGTGACAAAACTAAGACATTCCCATTATTATTATCACTGCTTAACCAACACATCTCTCCTTTCTTAAAAGCAGAAAATGAGATTGTAGTTGTTCTTGGCTAATAAACACAAAACTTTTTTCCTATGATTTTTCATCTACAATGTAGATTCTGTCTCTTTTTTACTCTCTTTTTTTCTTTACACTAGCTGGTGACCTGCAGAATCACCGCTCTCACAATTTGTGACAATTACGTTTACACACCGCACACACATACTGCGACGTCAGGCACATTCACACTCACTTTTTTCATCTGCCTAAATAAAACATATGGCTGATGATACGTGCCATGGTGATCCATAAGTATGATCACAAATTTATTTAATTATTTTTCAACCCAACAAAACAAATAAACAAAAACATGATGCTGATGCTATGAACACTCTACACACATGAATCAAGATCCAGGAAAACTGCTGTGCATCTGAAAGAAGAAGCTGAACTCACGGATACGCTACATACTCGAGTTATCATAGTTCTCTTCCCCTTTCTTTGATGAGTTCTCAGCCAGCTCCTGATCTGATAATGTGTAGCATGCTCATCAGCTCAGAAGAGACAGCAACGCAACCTCACACAGTGGTTGTGTGCTTTGCCCACAGTGGCAAAGACTTACATTTTCATATTTAACTCAGCTTCTCCATCATGTAGTTTTCAGCCGCTTCACACAAGGTTCAGCATAATAGTTGTTTTCAAAGGTGTGCTCTATATCTCAACAATGGCTCATAATAGGATGACAGTTTTCAAACAGGTCAAGTGCCTCTATGCACGTAATTAGGTAAAATATTTATCTATTTTACTTCATCTCATATGTCATCGTACTGTATTTGAGCAACCTTAAGCTTAATGCAGATTACTGTTAACAACTGGTTAAAGTAATGGTCTGGAGCACAGGCCGTTGTTGATCAGGGCAATCATCTAAACATTTTGTGTCAGCAAGGAGTGGGGGAAAGCCATTCACCAGAGCATATCTTAACTGCTGCTGATGTGGGCTGGCCTTCTCCACACGCTCTTCAAGGCTGCTGTTTTCCTGAAAACTTAATCTCTTCCATTTATAAGCATGCAATTAATCGCACGGCTCAGGTCCGCGTGAAACCCGCGCGACCGTGCTCGCGTGAACCCGCGCAGCTAAGGAGCCGTCACTTTTTTTTTTTTTTTAAATACTGTGCGCTCCCAGGAGTGAAGTCCAGCATAAATGTCTGTCACGCTCGGACACACTCTTGGTTGCTTAGGAACCAATGATAACAACAACAACCGTGTCCCAGCCCACGCCTGCTCTGCAGTCATTAACACAAACACACTCAACACAACAACAACAACACAAAATAGGCCTATTGTCCAGCACAGTCTGGACTCCGCGGAACTTCTCAACGCCCCACTGAGCGGCGGAGAATGTATTACAGGACCCCACAAAGCAGTCCGTATTTCGCCCCACTAAGACGGCGAACCAAAAAAGTTCGAACTGCGCAACTCTGCGACTTAATGCTTCTGTACAACAACTTCACTGAGCGGTTTTGTACATCGCCCCACTAAGACGGCGAATTTTAGCCCCACTAAGCGGCCACGAACAACGCCCCACACAGCCGGCGAAGACGTACAGTTATAGAGATGTACTCTAAACTTACTCGGTGTTGCTTAGCGTGTAATATCAGCCTCGGATCCCGCCGATCGTCATTCGTCGAGGAGAGAAAACGGACAGCTCATCCACCGGCCCGATGACAAATTCTCACGTCTCGCTGACGTCAGGGTTCTCTCCTCGGTGAATGCCGACTCCAGGGATCCGGCGTCGAAGGACCAATTAATGATAGGTTTGTAGCTTGAACCTATTCGCTGGAACGTTGAAGGCAATGTGATTACACAGCAAGCAAGCAAGACTCGAGTAGGCAACATTCTTTATGTTTCACGTGCACGGGAGAGAACTGGACAGGCGCCGTTCCTTCGCTTGACCCCAGTTGCTCTCGTTCGCTCCCCCGTAACACTGCTCTTTTATTGTGGTTCCATGAATATGCATAGGTTCATTAACATATGACCTCTTATATAGGTATACATGTGAACAAAGAATACCCTGCCTGTGGTTTTGTAAGTGCGTGTGTGCGTGTGTGTGTGTGTGTGTGTGTGTGTGTTGCTGACCAAAAGGGTCATAAAGCAGGAACAACATCCTAGGTCATAAAGAGGGTAACCTCCCCACACCCAATCTATGGTTCACCCTAGATAACACAGTGAAGCCATACAAAGGGCAGGAAGTTTTACCACATCAGACCTTCACAAGGATGTTTGCCTGTGATAAAACACTACAGCCCCCCACTCAGAACCTCGAGAATCTGGGGAGGGGAGAACAAAAGAATTCCTTTCAACACACAGTTAAAGTACAAATGGTAAGAATAAAAATGACAAACATTTAACAATTCACTCTAACAGGGCCTGAAAGGGATAGCTATTCAAAGAGATTATTCTGTTTCTCATAACCCTGTCACCCTTTCCCCTAGGACCGTGGGACACGCTCCCCAAAGCCGAGATCCCGGGAGGCGTGTTCTATCTGGTAATCGGGGTGGATGTGACAGGAAGAGATCCATTTGGGGTAATTAGAGTAAACTTAGTTGACCCACAGTCTAAGCCGCTCGCAAAAAGCTCAATCACCACTCTGATTGATCAAACGTTAACCTCGGAGACAGTAGCTCAAAAGGAGCAGGAGCCAAAAGAGAGACCACTTCTGACCACAGATTACACTAGATTGAAGCCTCAGGATTTGATCGAGCGTGCCACCGGTTTCAAGGACAGTAATCTTTGGCTTGATTGGGTGGCTCAGAATGCTAAGGAACAACATGTAGCTGACTGTGTTGCCTGCGCTTCAGCCAGGCCATGTTTGTTTACGGAGCCCGCACCACTGCATCCAGAGGATAAGTGGGGCTATGATTGTATGTTGCAGCTAACTAGAAGCGCAGTGACTACTGGCAACTGTACTCTGTTGTCCAGCCTTTTCCCTCCTGTTTCAAAGCAGACAACAGTGGGACCATTTATGCCAAAACAAGATAATTATACAGTTAAGCCCAAAATTATTCATACCCTATGCAAAAATTGCTAATTCCATATTTTTGTCTATGAAAAGAAGGACTGAGAAAACTTTGGTTTCAATCCATTTTAGTTATGGCAGATTACAAACCAATACACCAAATCTGGTTTCTTTGCTGTTGACTTAAAGGTTACATAATCAACATTTTAGGTTTTTATGCATGTCCATAATTATTCATACCCCATGATTAATAGTCAATTGCATAGCCTTTGTTTGCAATGACAGCTTGCAAACGCTTTCGGTAGTTGCTGATCAGGTTTCTGCAGACTTCAGCAGGGATTTTTGCCCATTCCTCTTTTGCGAAGGTCTCCAAGTCAATAAGAAGTTTGCAGTCATTGTCTGCAAAACAATGACTGCACATAATGTATTTTTGACCTGTATTTGACGCCATGGGGGGGCGGATACCCCAATGCTTTAAAAGTGTTTTCCACATGTATTTTTAGCAGAGAGATAGAAAAGACTCATGCTGTAATTTTGTTCTGTATTAATAAACTCATCGTTTGATTGCACTTCTCTGGGGCCTCCGTGGTTTGTTTCACTGCTCTACATTGATCGATTTCGCGACACAGTCCAAGATGAAGATCCGCACAACCCTTTCTCCGGGACCTATACACTCAAAGATTTTAACATAAAAGACATGACATGATTAAGCCCTATCAGGGACAAACTTTTTTAAACAAATGGATCACAATTAGCTGAATTAGCCTTAAGTCACACAAGACCTCATATCTCCCCAGGACAGCACTGATAACATAACATAAAAATCACGTTGTTGTTGTTGTTTTTTTAAATATACATGGTGACAAAATTAAGTATACATTAAGAAAAAGTAAAGTAAATAGTATTATAACAACACCAAGAGAAAAATAAAATAAATATCCACCCATCCATATATGTATATACACACACACACACACGTATGTGTATATGGTTATGGCGTCATTTTAACAAGATTACCGCTGACTGCACTAATATATATGTGTCTCTTACATCATTTGTGTGTCTCTGGATGTATTTCATAAACTCAGCAACTTCCTCATCTTTTTCAATGAAGACACCTTCAAAGTTTGCCTGCTCTGAAGTGCTGAACGGACACAGTGACAGTTGTTTGAAAAGAAACATTAAAATACTTTTTTCTACAAAGCCATATTTGATTTATGTACACAATGCATAACGCACCTTGTATTTGATTGAATGCGATAAAGCTTACGGTTTCCATTAACTGAGGCGGCAAGCATGTCTGGAGTGCAGGCAGGGCAGCTAAAGCATGGCTCCTTGCACTTCCTGTCCACCTCAAACTTTACAGCACTCCACTCCACAAAGCTTTTACTGAAGGCATCAGCTGATATTCGGCCAGTCTTTTAAGTAGAGGACAAACAACAGAATATTCAAGGACAGTCATCATAAACATTGATTTGCACAATTTCCTTAAACGTGACAAATTTAGAAACTCACCCTTCCAAAATGGGCTGTTCTTTCATCCAGCATTTTGACAAATGCCTTAAGTGACATCCCTGGTGCAGCCTTCTTAATGTCATAGAAAGACTGAAAGACATCCATTGAAAACAGGGTGCAGAAATTTAAGGTGCCAGGCCAATATCCACTACCCAGGATGTCCTTAACTGAGGGAACCAGAACCAGAATTATCCTGTATGTTAATCATCTGAAACATTATTATTATCTAAATACTTCATTAACCGTTTTCTAAGTAATAAACCTATAATTTACAACCATAACAGCTCCTAAATAACTGCTCTGTCTGTGATGTAATACTTTAGACATATAAAACTGCTGTGACTGATGATGTTCTGAACTTATTGATCCAGATCTTTTAAATCTGTCTTAATGTAACCAGTGTGTTCCTACGTTGTGTCTGACAATGAAAGGTCAAAGAAACAAAGAGCTCCAAGTCATTAACTTGCTCGCTCCAGCTCCTACAACCAAATGCCAGTGTTGCCAACTCCTCAGTAAGGAAAATCGCTAATGGTTGTCCTAAAAGTCACTAGAAGTCGCTAAATGATGTCATCACCTAATTTGCATAATTATAATACGCGGAACCCACCGTATTAGCCAGAGGTCCCTTTACTACGTTTCAGAGCCGCGGACCTTCAGTAACAGTAATAAATCACAGCAATAGTACATTCACGTAGTTGTAAACAGCATGATAATATATTAAGTAATCCAAAGTATTCAGAATACATTACTCTCATTGAGTAACGTAACGGAATATGTTACAGAATACATTTTGGGGCATGTATTCAGTATTCTGTAGTGGAATACATTTTAAAAGTAACCTTCCCAACACTGCAGGTCGTCCCATAGACAGCCGTGCAGCACTGCGTACCTCATCACTCCAATCCTGTTTTTAATCTACAAGGAAACCAACAAGGCTCACTGCTCTGTGCAACAAACATGTTTTTGAAAGGATTTCCTCAAACTACCAGTCTTTTACATCTTGTACAAGCACATCAGACATTATCAGGAAATAATGCTTTTTGTCTTCTCTGAAAGTTGTGATGCTGCTTGGAGACATAATTACAAAAGTAACGTGTTCAGCAGCAGCAGCTCAGAGCTGGAAGTACAAGTGTGGCAACATGTGGCCAGAGTGGTGACAGAGCTGAACACTAACCTCTGTTATGGTGGATAAATAATGCAGCTGCAGTATTAATGCTCCTCATGGCTGCACAATACATGCATCAGCAAAGGACAATAATCCCAACTAGGAGTAGAGCCCAACCCGAATACAGTATTCAGAAAGGCACAAATAACATGTTTTTTATGAATATTTATTTCAAACAAATACTTTAAAAACAACGGGTGTGGGTCCCAATCAGCCAGGGTTTCGGGTGAGCTCATTGTGAAACCTGGCCCCACTCTATCATGTGATTTCCTGAGGTCAGATGGCCCAGGATGTGAGTGGGCGTTAAGGCGTCTGGGAAGGGATCTCAAAACTGGATTATAGATGGCAGACAGTTGGTGTAAGATCAGTTCTTATGTGCTGTTGGCCAAACTCAGGGCCTCCCCGACTGCTGAGGATCTGGGATATGCCTCTGGTATTATTAGGTGGCTGACTGGGCAGCAGAACTATTATGGAGGCTTCTCCTCCACCCAGGTACGACACCACCCGAACAGCATGAAGCTCATCTTTGAGTTCATCTACACAGCAAATCCAGCATGTCCAAATTAACACTATCAGATTTGATTTCAACACTATTAAAGTGTCTATATGGGTCCACACCAGAGAGTGTTATTTTAACTCTTTTTGGAGAGTTGGTCAGTTAACTCTGATTCAGTGTTAAACACCAAATCTATCTGGAGTTGATAATTTAACACTTACTAATGCTAACTAGGTGTTAAGAGTTTATATATTAACTCTCAAAGAGTATTTTAGTTTAACTACATAAGAGTTATCTTCTAATTAATTCTAAAAAGTGAAAATTCTACTGTTCTGAAATTCTAGAAATTCCTTTGGAAATAAACATTAAAAAGATGCAATGGGTTTTGAAAAACATTTATTCTGAACTGTGCACCACAATTTCAAAACATTTTCTGAAAGATGTAACAATGTACATGTTCTCACTTTAATTAGAATTTTGTTTATCAAAAAATCTGACATAGGTGAGCTGGTAAATGCAAATAAATAACAGCATTCTCATCACTTATTTCTTCAATACAATATGCATGTCCTTCATTCGTCACTTTGTGGAACTTCAACGCACTTCTGCTCTCCCCCATATTCCACCTTCATATTCACGGCATATTCTGTGTGGAGATTGATTAAAAATCGATTAAAAATTAGTTGACACTAATTAATTGCACAAAAAATCCGGTTATCAATTGCAGCACAGTAGAAAAAGGAATCATTTTTGAGCCATTACTTGTGTAAAGTATTTTCCCAAAAGACAAGGACACAGACAACAGGTAATACCGAACCAAATTTAAAACCTCAACCTTTTTCATTTTTACCTAAACCGTGTGCACATAACTCTGGAGGGATCTAAATGCTAACATAGAACCCAGTCAGGACATATATAGAAAAAAACAGCTACTGCTGTTTGCTCGTTTTGTTTTGTTTTTATAGGAGATCGTTTTCAGGCTTCAAGTAGCACCATTATACCAACATTTCACATTCTAGACATTGTTTTAGGTGTATTTAAGTTGACCAAAAATTTGACTGAAAATTCACAAGCAAGCTTTTTTCAAGGCTGTAGTATTTGCCCGCAAACAATACCTTTCAGCTAGCTAAAACAGAATATCATGCTATCACCGAGCAACATGGCTAATGCCTTTCACACAGCTTTGTCTCAACTCCAAAGAGCCACAGAAGTAAAAGCTAATAATAATAAGTGAAACAATCTTTGAAAAAATGACTTACCAAGAATGGAAAACAACTCAGAAATATGTAGAGCAAAATGTTCTTTTTTTTTTTTTTTTTTTTTTTTAAACCTGTCCCGTTTGGTTCTTTTGCCATCAGAATTATTGTCTAAAGGCGAAGAAAGATGCCCAACGGATTTACTTTACCAAATGGACCATCCCAGCCTTGCCGTAATGGTCCATTTGATTCAACTTTTTATTGTTTATTTTATTTTCACTTGCTGAATACGGGACAGACTTGACTGGAGGAGAGAATGTGGAGAAAGAAAGAGGGAAAGAAAAAAACCTGAGAAGAGGGACGGGGAAAAAGGGCAAAAAACAAAAACCAACAGAATAAGCAGACAAAAAATACATATATCGATCACCTGGATCACCTGTTGAGAAAGAAAAAAGAAAGCAAGCAGAAGAAAACGAGAGTAATAAACAAGATCACAATGATATATGAGAATATGACAGTAAATACTAAATATTAAACATTATTGTGCAGCACGTGAGATCGACAGCGCACAGTGTGCTTTGAGGTAGGAGCCAAAAAGGGTGTAATTTGTGTGTGTGATCACCCGTGTGTACACCTGTGAGCATGAACGCGCTTGTTTTTAAAAGGTTCCTTCATGTAATGATCTGCTAGAGGGTGTGGGGGGCCACTGCCCCGACCTCCAGGGCATGAAGCAGGTATGGAGGAGATCAAGACTCCAGACATCCAGAGGCCCCCAGAACACAAGAGACCAAGGAAGACCAACAGAGGGGCAGCCGCGCCACTATCCCAGAAAGAGCTGAGGAGAGTCCCAGATGAGGGGTCACTCAGCAGCCGCGGAGCAGAAGCCAGGGGGGGTTGCAGTGACGTGCCCGTGAGCTCCGCCGGCAGCCAGCTGTGCCTGAGTGGCCGAGCCCCGGGCCGTGAGGCCGAGGGCACCCCATCCCCAAGGTGGCCCGAGCGAGCCCCAGGCTCCAGGCCCCAATAAGCAGCCGCCAAGGAGTGAGCCGGTGGGTACCTGGGCGCCCACCCCCGGAGACAGAGAACCACCAACGCACCGATGTCTGAGGGCGTCCGCCACCGGCAGGGGAAGTGGTGGGGGGAGATGGGCCTCCAAACCTTGGAGGGCCTGAGATGTCCTCAGAGAGGTGGCGTCTGATACCCAACCTGACATATAGACACAGACAAACAGGCACACACAGATACAAACATCTATTCCCACCCTCATGCTCTCATATACAATTGCTCAACACTCACCCAACGTGGAGACAGACATAGAGAGACGCTGTACACACAATCACACTCCCCAAGCGTACTCTAAGCCCCGAGTCTAGGTACCCTTGCCCCTGGAGGGGGAAACTGCACCCAGACTCAGGTGGTGTAACCCTTTTCCCTGCGGTGGGGAGAAGCAGACCGCCCCGACTCCGCAGCAGCAGGGAGGCCCCATACACCAGACCCCAGTCGGACGGCCAACTCCTCCTCCTAGCCCCACTGCTCCAGCAGGCCGCAGAGAACGGGGGTGTAGGAAGACTCCAAACCTCCCTCCACCCGCTCATATGTACTGTTGATGTATGTGTGTTCTAAGGTGCATTTAAAACCCAGGAGGGCATGGAGCCACCTGCCAGAGCAGCAGGTAAGCATATAGCCCCTCCTGCTAGCCCTCAATGTCTACATGTATTTAAAATTGAGAGGTGGGCAACGACGCCAGGGGTGAGGTGTACACCCTGATGGTAGTTTGGAATCCGTGTAGCGTGCCCACCTCCAAGATCCTATATGTATGTGTAATGAGAGTGTGAGTAATGTGAATGTCTAAGTTGTGGGATAAAATTGAGGCAGAGGCAGCCAGAAGGGGACAGAGGGGGGGGATGTCTCCTCTGCACCCTGGTGACACACCCCTACCCCAAGGCCCTGCATGTGTGGGTGATTGTGGTGGAGCAGGAAGAGGGAGGCCGCTGGAGATGGGGAGGGAAGGAAGGGAGGGGCAAGTGACCCCTCCCTTGGGCCAGCTCCCCCGCTGACCCCAGTAGGCACCCCCATGCTGTGCAACCCGCCAGGGAAAGGGGGCCCAGGCCCATCCGGACCGGGGCCCAGTGCAGCAGCGCCCCCCGGCCCCACAGAGCCCGGGACAATTCACCTGACCCCACCACAGAGAAAACTGCACCCACCCCATCATCCACTCATCTTCCAGACTACACAAGACAATAGACGCCCAGGCTGAGATCTTCCTCCACCACTCCTGTATCTCCCCCTCCTGCAGAGAGAGTTCCTGAAGAGAGGAAAGCTCCTGCAAGATGTGACAACCTCCCCCACCAGTTGAAGAGCCCCCCAGGTGGCTCGATGCACCGGCGGCACCCCGCGCCAGGGCCGGGCCCCCATACACCCACCCGCCCACAACCTCGGCAACACACCAACCAGGACCCAAGCCCCTGAGGCCCGGCCAGGGCCCCAGCCCAGAGACGGAGCGCCCCCAGAACCTCACGCCCATCCCGGACCCACCCAGGGGCAGCCAGGCTACCAGGTCAGTAACCCACGTCCGTCAGCACAGACCCTCCCCTAGCCCCGCTGCACGCAGCCACGAGGAAACTGTCACCTAAGAGCCAACAGAGCCCCTAATTGGCCATGACCGCTACCCCGGGTTGAGCCCCCCAAGGAAGATGCTCCTGGGGAACCCCCCGACGCCCTAAGCCTGTCCCTACCCCCACACCAATCACAACAGTGAAGGTGGGACCAAACTATGGCCCCCCACCCCCACTAGGTGATGGAGCTGATCAAAGGAGCCCAGAGCAATTGATCTGATGTGGTGGCAGAGGCTGTATCAAGACTAATGTAATCTAATAGATAATTTCTATATTGGTTAGAATTAAGATTATTTTTATTTTTCCAGTTCATGAGGACTGTTTTCTTGGCTATGCATAGGGCAGTGAAAACCATATGGGCTATATTCTTTTCCGTAGTGACATTATCTAAGCTGCCCAACAAACATACTAAAGGAGAAGTTGGAATGTTACATTTCAGACACTTTGATAAGTCTTCACATATCTCACGCCAAAACTTCTGAACTGGTGGACAGAACCAAAGAGCGTGGATATAATTGTCCGGTGAATTGGTTTGGCAGTGTGAGCAGTTGTTGGTAGACGTAAAGCCCATCTTGAACATCCGATGACCTGTATAGTGCACTCTATGTAGTATTTTGTATTGAATTAATTGAAGACTGGGATTTCTAATTAAATGAAAGGTTTTTAAGCAAATCTGAGACCAGAAGTTTTGGTCTAAGTTAACTGATAAATCCGCTTCCCATTTTGCAATAGGAAGTGATATTGATTCATCTGTTTTAGAAAGCATTCTGTATATTTTGGATAGTAATTTGGGGGTCTTAAGAGTAAGAAATTGAACCACACTTGGTGGTGTTTGTAGTTCAACTTGACCCGGTTTAAATCTCTTTTTTACTATGGATTTAATTTGTTGATATTCTAAAAATCTTTTCTTGTTGATCCCATATTGTGTAACTAGTCTGTCAAATGAAATAAATTCTGTTCCTTCTAGTATATGTTCTAAATATTTGATTCCTTTACTACTCCAATCTGAAAAGTTTATCATATTATTGTTTTGTAATATGTCAGGGTTGTTCCAGATAGGTGTACGTTTGCATGGGATTAATGGAGACTCTGTCAACTTCAGAAACTCCCACCACGCTGTCAGAGAGGAGCTGATGTTGACGCTTTTGAAGCATTCATGTCGTTGGATGTTTGAGCTGATAAACGGTAGATCTGAAATCTCTAGATTATTGCAAAGTGCTTGTTCTACATCTAGCCAAGGTTCATCTAAGAGGGTATGTTTTTGCCATCCTGAGATAAACTGAAGCCTGTTGGCCAAGAAGTAGTGCTGAAAGTTAGGTAGTTCTAATCCTCCTTTATCCTTGGTCTTTTGTAGTGTTTTTAAGCTTATACGTGGGGGCTTATTTTTCCAAAGGAATTTGGACATATATGAATCTAGAGATCTGAACCAATCTTGCGGCGGTTTAGTTGGGATCATTGAGAATAAATAATTTATTTTTGGTAATACCATCATTTTTATAGCGGCAACCCTTCCCATGAGTGATATGGGTAGACATTTCCACCTAGCCAGATCACCTTCTACTTTCTTTAAAAGTGGGATATGGTTTAATTTAGTTAGATCTGCAAGCTTGGGAGAAACATTAATACCTAAATATTTTATATTTCCCGATTGCAGTGGAGTAGAAGAGGAATTATGGAAGGAGCAATTAATCGGAAGGACTGTAGATTTTGACCAGTTAATTGAGTAATCTGATATTCTTGCAAAAGAGTTTATCAGTTCAATCACCCCAGAGATATTGGTTTGTGAATTTTGGAGAAAGAGTAACACATCATCCGCATAAAGGCTGATTTTATGTTCCACGTTCTTGCATTTTATGCCCTTAATTACTGAATTCTGTCTAATTGCTGCTGCTAGTGGTTCGATAAAAATTGCAAACAGTGAAGGGGAGAGTGGGCATCCCTGCCTGGTGCCCCTCAGGAGACAGAAGCTGGAGGATGTCTGGTCATTTGTTCTGACACAAGCTGTTGGGGAATTATATAATATTTTTAACCAGTTGATGAAAGAAGATCCAAAACCAAATTTGTGTAAAGTTGCAAATAGAAATTTCCAGTTAACTCTGTCAAACGCTTTTTCTGCATCTAGAGAAAATATTGTAGTTTCAAGGTTTTTACTGTATGAGTAGTCTATCAAATTAAGTAATCTACGTGTATTTGTTGATGAGTGCCTACCTTTTATGAAACCAGTTTGGTCAGGATGAATTAAGAGGGGGGTTATTTTCTCTAGTCTCTTTGAGAGAGCTTTGCAAATTATTTTAAGGTCTACATTTATAAGGGATATTGGACGATAGCTTGAGGGATATACAGGGTCTTTGCCTGGTTTTAGCAGGAGATTAATGTTTGCAGAATTCATATTTGGTGGAAGTCTGCCATTTTCTTTGATTTCCAACAACGTTCTGTAAAAAACTGGTGCTAGAATCGTCCAGAATTCTTTGTAGAATTCTGCAGGAAAGCCGTCTGGACCTGGAGCCTTATTATTGGGCATATTTATCAGGGCTTCCTGGAGTTCACCTGGCGTCAGTGGCGAATCCAGTGCCATTGCTTGAGTGTCTAATAATTTTGGGAGAGTTATGTTGTCTAAAAACTGATCAATTTCCTTTTTAGATGGGTTTATTTGTGGTGAATACAACGTTTTATAGAAATCCCTGAAAATGTTGTTTATTTGTTTCGGTTCATATATTGTGTTCCCAGATGAATCTTGAACAGCACATATAGTTGTTTTTTCTTTATTTATTTTTAGCTGGTTTGCTAGAAATTGACCGGATTTATTACTATGTTCATAATTTTGTAAGCGTAGTCTTTGTACTAAGAAGAGCAAAATGTTCTTAAACGGCTTCACTTAAGCTTGGATCAGAATCTGTGGTGCTGGGGGCGGAGTCTGTGAATTTACTCTATTAGTGTCATAGCCCCTCTAGGAGTTCGGAGTTAAGAGCTCAAGAGTTAATGTTTCCATTGTAACACCTCCAGATTTGACATAGAAACACTCATTTTTAACACTGGGTTTTAACTACTATAATTTTACACCTCAGAGTTACATTAAAGGAATGTGACTCTACTAAGAGTAAAATTAACTCTACTTTTGTAAGAAGACTACTAACACCAATACATTTAACACTTTTGAATTTGCTGTGTACAGTCTTGGACCAAATCAGAAGAAATAATCCTGAAGCTTTCATGTTGTTGCTTTTCTTTCAGATATGCAGACTTGTTTTAGCAGGCAGGGATGTTTTTATTCTTTATTTACAAGATGAAATTGACTTTGGTCTAAAAATGTGTTGTTTTAACTAGAGATGGACCGATCCGATATTACGTATCGGTATCGGTCTGATACTGACGTAAATTACTGGATCAGATATCGGAGAGAAAAAAAAATGTAATCCGATCCATTAAATATCAAAAAAGCAGCTCACAAAACTTGCGACACGGCATAACTTGCCTCATAACCGTAGCACGTTGGAGCGGGGGGGCTAGGAGGAGGAGTTGGCCGTCCGACTGGGGTCTGGTATGTGGGGCGTCCCTGCCGCTGCGGAGTCGGGGCAGTCTGCTTTTCCCCACCTCAGGGAAAAGGGTAACACCACCTGGGTCTGGGTGCAATTTCCCCCTCCAGGGGCAAGGGTACCTAGACCCGGTTCTTAGAGTACGCTTGGGGAGTGTGATTGTGTGTACAGCGTCTCTTTATGTCTGTCTCCACGTTGGTTGAGTGTGGAGTGATGAGAGCAGGAGGGTGGGAATGGATGTTTGTATCTGTGTGTGCCTGTATGTCTGTGTCTATATGTCAGGTTGGGTATCAGACGCCACCTCTCTGGGAACATCTCAGGCCCTCCAAGGTTTGGAGGCCTATCTCCCCCCACCACTTCCCCTGCCGGTGGCAGACGCCCTCAGACATCGGCGCATTGGTGGTTCTTTGTGTCCGGGGATGGGCGCCCAGGTACACACCGGCTCACTCCTTGGCGGCTGCTTATCGGGGCCTGGAGCCTGGGGCTCGCTCGGGCCAATTCGGAGGTGGAGTGCCCTCGGCCTCTCGGCCTAGGGCTCGGTCACTCAGGCACAGCTGGCTGCCGGCGGAGCCCACGGGCGCGTCACTGCAGCCCCCCTGGCTTCTGCTCCGCGGCTGCTGGGTGACCCCTCATCTGGGACTCTCCTCAGCTCTTTCGGGGATAGTGACGCGGCTGCCCCTCTGTTGGTCTTCCTTGGTCTCTTGTGTTCTGGGGGCCTCTGGATGTCTGGAGTTTCGATCTCCTCCATAACTGCTTCATGCCCTGGAGGACGGGGCAGTGGCCCCCCACACCCTCTAGCAGATCATTACATGAAGGAACCTTTAAAAAAAAAAAAAAACAAGCGCGTCCATGCTCACAGGTGTACACACGGGTGATCACACACACAAACTACACCCTTTTTGGCTCCTATCTCAAAGCACACTGTGCGCTGTCGATCTTACGTGCTGCACAATAATGTTTAACATTTAGTATTTACTGCCATATTCCCATATATCGTTGTGATGTTGTTTATTCTATTACTCTCGTTTTCTTCTGCTTGTTTTCTTTTTTCTTTCTCAACAGGTGATCCAGGTGATCGATATATGTATTTTTTTGTCTGCTTTCTCTGTTGGTTTTTGTTTTTTGCCCTTTTTTCCCCGTCCCTCTTCTCAGCTGTTTTTCTTTCCCTCTTTCTTTCTCCCCTTTTCTTTCTCCCAGTAAAGTCTGTCCCGTATTCAGCAAATGAAAATAAAATAAACAATAAAAGGTGAATCAAATGGACCATTACGGCAAGGCTGGGATGGTCCATTTGGTAAAGTAAATCCGTTGTGCATCTTTCTTTGCCTTTAGACAATAATTCTGATGGCAAAAGAGCCAAACGGGACAGGCGCGAAAAAAAAAAAAAATAACCGTAGCACGTTGGAGCAGTGTGCTC